>NC_045444.1:30092751-30275441 GCF_002776525.5 Piliocolobus tephrosceles | reverse complement strand
CTCCGTTCTGTTCCATTGGTCTATATCTCTGTTTTGGTACCAGTACCATGCTGTTTTGGTTACTGTAGCCTTGTAGTATAGTTTGAAGTCAGGTAGCGTGACGCCTCCGGCTTTGTCCTTTTGACTTAGGATTGTCTTGGCAATGCGGGCTCTTTTTTGGTTCCATATGAACTTTAAAGCAGTTTTTTCCAATTCTGTGAAGAAACTCATTGGTAGCTTGATGGGGATGGCATTTAATCTATAAATAACCTTGGGCAGTATGGCCATTTTCACGATATTGATTCTTCCTATCCATGAGCATGGTATGTTCTTCCATTTGTTTGTGTCCTCTTTGATTTCACTGAGCAGTGGTTTGTAGTTCTCCTTGAAGAGGTCCTTTCCATCCCTTGTAAGTTGGATTCCTAGGTATTTTATTCTCTTTGAAGCAATTGTGAATGGAAGTTCATTCCTGATTTGGCTCTCTGCTTGTCTGTTACTGGTGTATAAGAATGCTTGTGATTTTTGCACATTAATTTTGTATCCTGAGACTTTGCTGAAGTTGCTTATCAGCTTAAGAAGATTTTGGGCTGAGACGATGGGGTTTTCTAAATACACAATCATGTCATCTGCAAACAGGGACAATTTGACTTCCTCTTTTCCTAACTGAATACCCTTGATTTCTTTCTCTTGCCTGATTGCCCTAGCCAGAACTTCCAACACTATGTTGAATAGGAGTGGTGAGAGAGGGCATCCCTGTCTTGTGCCAGTTTTCAAAGGGAATTTTTCCAGTTTTTGCCCATTCAGTATGATATTAGCTGTGGGTTTGTCATAAATAGCTCTTATTATTTTGAGGTACGTTCCACCAATACCAAATTTGTTGAGCGTTTTTAGCATGAAGGGCTGTTGAATTTTGTCAAAAGCCTTTTCTGCATCTATTGAGATAATCATGTGGTTCTTGTCTTTGGTTCTGTTGATATGCTGGATTACGTTGATTGATTTGCGAATGTTGAACCAGCCTTGCATCCCAGGGATGAAGCCCACTTGATCATGGTGGATAAGCTTTTTGATGTGCTGCTGAATCCGGTTTGCCAGGATTTTATTGAGGATTTTTGCATCGATGTTCATCAGGGAGATTGGTCTAAAATTCTCTTTTTTTGTTGTGTCTCTGCCAGGCTTTGGTATCAGGATGATGTTGGCCTCATAAAATGAGTTAGGGAGGATTCCCTCTTTTTCTATTGATTGGAATAGTTTCAGAAGGAATGGTATCAGCTCCTCCTTGTACCTCTGGTAGAATTCAGCTGTGAATCCATCTGGTCCTGGGCTTTTTTTGGTGGGTAGGCTATTAATTGTTGCCTCAATTTCAGAGCCTGCTATTGGTCTATTCAGGGATTCAACTTCTTCCTGGTTTAGTCTTGGGAGAGTGTACATGTCCAGGAAATTATCCATTTCTTCTAGATTTTCTAGTTGATTTGCGTAGAGGTGTTTATAGTATTCTCTGATGGTAGTTTGTATTTCTGTGGGGTCAGTGGTGATATCCCCTTTATCATTTTTTATTGTATCTATTTGATTCCTCTCTCTTTTCTTCTTTATTAGCCTTGCTAGCAGTCTGTCAATTTTGTTGATCTTTTCAAAAAACCAACTCCTGGATTCATTGATTTTTTGGAGGGTTTTTTGTGTCTCTATCTCCTTCAGTTCTGCTCTGATCTCAGTTATTTCTTGCCTTCTGCTAGCTTTGGAATGTGTTTGCTCTTGCCTCTCTAGTTCGTTTAGTTGTGATGTTAGAGTGTCAATTTTAGATCTTTCCTGCTTTCTCTTGTGGGCACTTAGTGCTATAAATTTCCCTCTACACACTGCTTTAAATGTGTCCCAGAGATTCTGGTATGTTGTATCTTTGTTCTCATTGGTTTCAAAGAACATCTTTATTTCTGCTTTCATTTCGTTATGTACCCAGTAGTCATTCAGGAGCAGGTTGTTCAGTTTCCATGTAGTTGAGTGGTTTTGATTGAGTTTCTTAGTCCTGAGTTCTAGTTTGATTGCACTGTGGTCTGAGAGACAGTTTGTTATAATTTCTGTTCTTTTACATTTGCTGAGGAGTGCTTTACTTCCAATTATGTGGTCAATTTTGGAATAAGTGTGATGTGGTGCTGAGAAGAATGTATATTCTGTTGATTTGGGGTGGAGAGTTCTATAGATGTCTATTAGGTCCGCTTGGTGCAGAGATGAGTTCAATTCCTGGATATCCTTGTTAACTTTCTGTCTCGATGATCTGTCTAATGTTGACAGTGGAGTGTTGAAGTCTCCCATTATTATTGTATGGGAGTCTAAGTCTCTTTGTAAGTCTCTAAGGACTTGCTTTATGAATCTGGGTGCTCCTGTATTGGGTGCATATATATTTAGGATAGTTAGCTCTTCCTGTTGAATTGATCCCTTTACCATTATGTAATGGCCTTCTTTGTCTCTTTTGATCTTTGATGGTTTAAAGTCTGTTTTATCAGAGACTAGGATTGCAACCCCTGCTCTTTTTTTTTTGTTCTCCATTTGCTTGGTAGATCTTCCTCCATCCCTTTATTTTGAGCCTATGTATGTCTCTGCATGTGAGATGGGTCTCCTGAAGACAGCAGACTGATGGGTCTTGACTCTTTATCCAGTTTGCCAGTCTGTGTCTTTTAATTGGAGCATTTAGTCCATTTACATTTAAGATTAATATTGTTATGTGTGAACTTGATCCTGCCATTATGACATTAACTGGTTATTTTGCTCATTAGTTGATGCAGTTTCTTCCTAGCCTTGATGGTCTTTACATTTTGGCATGTTTTTGCAATGGCTGGTACCTGTTGTTCCTTTCCATGTTTAGGGCTTCCTTCAGGGTCTCTTGTAAGGCAGGCCTGGTGGTGACAAAATCTCTAAGCATTTGCTTATCTGTAAAGAATTTTATTTCTCCTTCACTTATGAAACTTAGTTTGGCTGGATATGAAATTCTGGGTTTAAAATTCTTTTCTTTAAGAACATTGAATATTGGCCCCCACTCTCTTCTGGCTTGTAGAGTTTCTGCCGACAGATCTGCTGTCAGTCTGATGGGCCTCCCTTTATGGGTAACCCGACCTTTCTCTCTGGCTGCCCTTAAGATTTTTTCCTTCATTTCAACTTTGGTGAATCTGGCAATTATGTGTCTTGGAGTTGCTCTTCTGGAGGAGTATCTTTGTGGTGTTCTCTGTATTTCCTGAATTTGAATGTTGGCCTGCCCTGCTAGGTTGGGGAAGTTCTCCTGGATGATATCCTGTAGAGTGTTTTCCAATTTGGTTCCATTTTCCCCCTCACTTTCAGGCACTCCAATCAGACGTAGATTTGGTCTTTTGACATAATCCCATACTTCTTGCAGGCTTTGTTCATTTCTTTTTCTTCTTTTTTCTTTTGGTTTCTCTTCTCGCTTCATTTCATTCATTTGATCCTCCATCGCTGAATCTCTTTCTTCCAGTTGATCGAGTCGGTTACTGAAGCTTGTGCATTTGTCACGTATTTCTCGTGTCATGGTTTTCATCTCTGTCATTTCGTTTATGACCTTCTCTGCATTAATTAGTCTAGCTGTCAATTCTTCCACTCTTTTTTCAAGATTTTTAGTTTCTTTGTGCTGGGTACGTAATTCCTCCTTTAGCTCTGAGAGGTTTGATGGACTGAAGCCTTCTTCTCTCATCTCATCAAAATCATTCTCTGACCAGCTTTGATCCATTGCTGGCGATGGGCTGTGCTCCTTTGCAGGAGGAGATGCGCTCTTATTTTTTGAATTTCCAGCTTTTCTGCCCTGCTTCTTCCCCATCTTTGTGGTTTTATCTGTCTCTGGTCTTTGATGATGGTGATGTACTGATGGGGTTTTGGTATAGGTGACCTTCCTGTTTGATAGTTTTCCTTCTGACAGTCAGGACCCTCAGCTATAGGTCTGTTGGAGATTGCTTGAGGTCCACTCCATACCCTGTTTGCCTGGGTATCAGCAGCAGAGGTTGCAGAAGATAGCATATTGCTGAACAGCGAGTGCACCTGTCTGATTCTTGCTTTGGAAGCTTCCTCTCAGGGGTGTACTCCACCGTGTGAGGTGTGGGGTGTCAGACTGCCCCTAGTGGGAGATGTCTCCCAGTTAGGCTACTCAGGGGTCAGGAACCCACTTGAGCAGGCAGACTGCCCCTTCTCAGATCTCAACCTCCGTGTTGGGAGATCCACTGCTCTCTTCAAAGCTGTCAGACAGAGTCATTCGCGTTTCAACAGGCTTCTGCACCTTTAGCTGAGCCCTGTCCCCAGAGGCGCAGTCTACAGAGACAGGCAGGTTTCCTTGAGCTGCTGTGAGCTCCACCCAGTTCGAGCTTCCCAGCGGCTTTATTTACCTACTTAAGCCTCAGCGATGGCGGGCGCCCCTCCCCCAGCCTCGCTGCTGCCTTGTGGTTAGATTGCCGCAGACTGCTGTGTTAGCAAGGAGGGAGGCTCCGTGGGCGTGGGACCCTCCCGGCCAGGTGTGGGATATATTCTCCGGTGTGCCGGTGTTATAGTGCAGTATTGGGGTGGGAGTTACCCGATTTTCCAGGTGTTGTGTGTCTCAGTTCCCCTGGCTAGGAAAAGGGACTCCCTTGCCCCTCGCGCTTCCCAGGTGAGGCGATGTCTCGCCCTGCTTCAGCTCTCGCTGGTCGGGCTGCAGCAGCTGACCCGCACAGATTGTCCGGCACTCCCAAGTGAGATGACCCCAGTACCTCAGTTGAAAATGCAGAAATCACCAGTCTTCTGTGTCGCTCGCGCTGGGAGATGGAGACTGGCGCTGTTCCTATTCGGCCATCTTGCTCTGCCCCCGAGCTGTAATATTTTCAAAGGAGTCTTTTTTTCCTCAGCAGTAGGTCTCTATAGCAGGCTTAAAATATTCAGTAAACCATGCTGTAATCAGATGAGCTGTCATCCAGGCCTTGTTTCTCCATTCACACAGTACGGACAGAGTAGATTTAGCATAAGTCTTAAGGGCCCTAAGATTTTTAAAATGGTAAATGAGCATTGGCTCCAGCTGTATTAGTCCATAGCAGAAGAGTCAGCCTGTCCTTTGAAGCTTTGAAGCCTCTTCTCTAGCTGTGGAAGTTCTAAAGGGCCTCTTCTTCCAACAGAAGGCTGTTTTGGCTACATTGAAAATCTATTGCTTAGTGTAGCCACTTTCATCAATTATCTTAGCTAGTCTTCTTGAAAATTTTCTGAAGCTTCTACATTAGCACTTGCTGTTGCCCTTATACTTTTATGTTAGGGAAATGGTTTCATTCCTTAAACCTCATGAACCAACATCTGCTAGCTTTCAACTTTTCTTCTGAATCTTCCTTTCCTCTCTCAGCATTCATAGAATTGAAGAGCATTAGGACTTTGCTCTGGATTAGGCTTTGGCTTAAGGGGATGTTGTGGCTGGTTTGATCTTCTATCCAGACCACGCAGACTTTCTCCATATCAGCAAGAAGACTGTTTCACTTTCTTATCATTTGTGTGTTCACTTGGATAGGACTTTAGTATCCTTAAAGAACTTATCCTTTACATTTACAACTTGTCTGTTTACTGCTAGAGCCCTAGCTTTTGGCCTATCTTGGCTTTTGACATGCCTTCCTCATTGAGCTTAATCATTTTTAGCTTTTGATTTAAAGTGAGAGACTTACAACTCTTGCTTTTACTTGAATACCTGAAGGACATTGTAGGGTTATTAATTGGTCTAATTTCAAAATTGTTGTGTCTCAGGGAAAACGGAGGCCCAAAGGGAGGGAGTAAAATAGGGGAACAACCAGTCAGTGGAGCAATCAGAACATATACAAAATTTATCAATTCAGTTTGCTGTCTGAATTTATCAGTTCAGTTTGTGATTTTTGGCACTCCAAAATGATTAAAATAGTAACATCAAAAATCACTGATTACAGATCACTATAACAGATACAACAATAATGGAAAAGTTTGAAATGGTGTGAGAGTTACCAAAATGTGACAGAGACATAAACTGAGCAAGTGTATTGGGAAAATGGCACCAATAGACTTGCGTGACATAGGGTTGCCACAAACCTTCAATTTGTTTTTTTTGAAAAAGCAGTATCTGTGAGGCACACAATAAATCAGAGTATGATAAAATGAGTTTTGCCTGTTCCATCATGAATTTGCATCACTCAGGAAAGCCAGTGACCTTGGGAATACTTAGTCTAGGCATTGAATAATGTCCAAAAGGTGACTCTGACCTCCCCAAGTTGGGTATTAGACAGCATTCCAGATATGCTGAGATGCTTTGACTAATCTAAGTTTATCCAGGAAACAGGACTCAATATATTTGCTTCACTGAGCTTCCTTTTACCTTCTGTATCATTCTCATTTGTTCCCTCAAATTTAGTTAATACCATTCTAGTGAGACCACTGGTTCCTGGTGTCCAAGGAAAGAACTAACCCCTGAGTTATAAATTAGGCATGTAGTGCGCACACACACACACACACACACACACACACACACACACACAGCATCTATCGAGCTGCTAAAAGAAATTCCAAGTGTGCAGTCATATTTAAACTATGATATTTACTTCAGCCAGTTGTTCAATGAACCAAATCTCAGCAACCTCAACACATCTTCAACTCAAACAGATTTGATATTCTTAGTTACACAACCACGGCATCTACCTGCTTTCAGTTTTGATCCTAGAAATATTTCTGTGTCAGCCATCACTAGTTTCAAGATGAGAACTTACATAAGTGGTGAATTAATTACTTTTTTAAAAATCAGTACTTGTGTATATAGTACCAATTCTCTGTGTTAAGTCACTAGACTCCAAGGAATCAACTGTGGATGTATGTTTTATCTTTAAGTTTAAAACAAAAGCAGATATTGTAGGTTGCTTTGTAGGTCATGGTTTCCATGAATTGTTCTAGTTGCATGTAGAGAGACAAAGCTCTTTTTTCTACAACCCACCCCAAGTATATTTGTTGATTCCTATTAAGCTTTTCCAATTGTTAAAAAGAAAAAAAAAACATTAGTGTTATGATTGGAGTCATAAACTGAGGGGTGATATTATCTCAGAAGGTTCAGATGAAGAGACTGCAGAGGACATTCCAGGAAATTTGAATAGACTACTCAGTCACCACTCTTGGTTACATTTGGGGATTATGCACCTAAGAAAAACATGTTATTGAAAAGTGAGAGCAACGTTGTCCGGTTGTTACTTAGATTCTCCTAACATACTCTAGAATGCTACTCATTCTTACATGGATTTTGTCTTTTATGGATCAGATTATGCTTCCTATGTTGCAAAAGACTAAAATTTGAGGACATATTAAACCTGTTCCTCAATATCAATATTAAGAAAAGGTCCTACTTTGTTTAAATATGACTGTAATTGTAACACTATTTTACAGTTATATCAGACTTGATTACCAAAGCACCTTCTTATGTATATAGTACATTGTTCATTTTAACAATCATTATGAACTTGTGAGGTGAACAGAACAAAGATTATTCTCCTTATTTAAAATATCAACATCTGCCAGTCAGAGACATTAAGTGGCTTAATCAAGACCACATAAGTAAGTCGTGCAGAGCTGAAGTGAATTCCAGATCTAGCACTTTTTCCATTACACAATACACACTTAACTACAATTCCCAGAAATCTAGGAGGCGGTAGAAGAAATATTTGCTCAATAACATAATGTTGCTTTATCCTGATGATGCACTTTTTTTTTTTGCCATAATGACAAATGACTTGTTTAAAAACGATATTCACTGACTTATATGAGAAATCACCTTCTAAAGACCCAGGCCCATCTCACAATTTTCACTGTTTCCTATCATACTAATGTAAAGCGTTGGGGGGTAGATCAAGAAGGACATTCATTAAATGAAAAAAACAGCAAATATTGATTTTTCTTTCCATTGTAGAGACAGGTAATACAATTTCATTGCCTATTCAATATGAAAATAGGACATAATGGAGTTATGGTTTATGATTTGGCCATTGTGTCAGACGCCCTTTCCAGCAATCTCTTCTTCGTCATCTCAGGCTCTACCCCAGAACACTAGGTAACCAGATAGCTAGATCTACTTATTTAGGATCAAATGCCTTCAGTCCTACAGAATATGAAACAGAGTATATGAGAGAAAATAATAAACAAGGAGTCACTTTTTACAAGTTGTTCAGCTATAATGACTGTAGCTGAAGAACATTGGCAATACTTGCTCAAAGGGGCTGTTCTCAGTACCACAGCAGAAAAGACACACTGCCCTGAAATACGTGGCTAACAGTCCCAAGGGCATGCCAAATTGAGAATTTGCCATGTGGCAACTTCTTGTGGCAGAGTTTCTTCCAGGCAAGATGTAGTCTTGAAAAGAAGAAAATTATAAAGTTTGTTGTGCACAATTGACTTACTTTCTTAAAATCAGTGGAGTATATTGTTGTCTCTCACTTTTCTGCATGTCTTGCAAGTAGACTCATCAACTGCTTTTGTTCCAAACTACCTTTGCAAGGATACTTGCATAGTGAGCAGTCATGGGGGATGTTTGTGTAGTGAACAGTCGTGGAAGATAGAGTCTCTCTCTCAAACAATGGGCCCGCATGCTTCTTGTCCTGTATGAAATCTTCAGGTTGCCTAAGCGCAGGATTTCTATGCTGCAACACAGCTTATTGCACATGCAGGTATCACCTGGTGACCCGGGAAGAGTGAGGAGATAGGACACCAAATATGCAAATGCTCCAGCTGTTTGCTGTTGTTAGCAACAAAGTCTTTTGTCCCTGACCTAGGTCTCTCTTGATGACCTGGTCTTCAAAAACCAGGTAAAAACATCAGTGTATAAGAGCTGTGATCATTCACGTTCAGTTTTTCTAAGTGAGTTTGCTAAGTTACAGATTTGTGCTGTTAGTCACCACTCCTCTGCTGTGGAGATTAGTACTGGTTTTTACTGTTGATCTTTCCTGTTGCCAACTTGATGAGCTGGTCTTCAGTATCCTTGGGCTAAAGAAAGAAAAAATTATTGAAAAAGTATTTACATCGAAATATTGGTTCAACATTGAAAAAGGCTAAGACATTATCCAATGAATCTATGTATTTGCCTTTGCAGACATATTAGACGTAAGTAAATTTCATAGGTAAATTACTCTGACAGAACCTCTATGCCTATAGAGGTTCTATATAGAACCTCTATATAGAGCCCCCACACCCATTCATCTCTGCAAGTTCCCAAAGGGTATTTCCTATGTCCTCCCTTCCTTCGGAGCCTACTGTGCTCTGCTATGTGCTAGCTTTAGCTCAGGATTCCTGCCACCATAACCACTTGGCTCCTCCATCTCTCTTCATGCGGAGTAGTAGTTCTTCACTGGTGGTGGTCCTTATCCCCCAAGACCCATCAAGCCCCCCAGTATCCACAGTTCAAGTACCACATGGGTTTTCTTCTATTGTGATACACTCTGCACTAACGGTGCATTGGCAGCAAAGTTATTTCTAGACATATCCAGAACCAGATTTAAATAAGAGCCCCAATCAGGATTTCTTGTCCGCCTCTTCAATGGCACGTGGATCAAGCTCATTTTATGTAAAGATTTCTTCTCTTAACATCCATTTTCTTTCAGATTTCTTGGACCTGCTTCGAAAAGGCTTTTGTGAGGCAAGACCAACAAAACATGCCTGGATCCCCAGTAGTGAACACAGTGGAAACACGTGCCCCAGGCATCTGCGTAGCTCATTTCCTCACCTCCATCGAGTTTAGCTCAAAAAACCACCTTGTCAGGGAAGCCTTTTCTGACCACTCATTCAACAGTGTTAACCCTCACTCTTACCCCAAGATTCTTATTGCTCTTCTCTGTCTTAGTTCACTCTGTGGCACTTATTACCTCCAAATGTATTATAGAATGTATTTATTTTGTGTATTATTGTCTTCTCCCACCAAAATATAAATTCCAGGGGGACAAAGGTTTTTTCTTTTCATCTCATGGACGTGCTCACAGTGGGGCCCAGCACCCAGTTGGTGCTCAGTGAATATTTGAAGAATGAATGATTGAATCCCATACTCAGGCTATATGTGTGATGTGCACTCTCATATAAACTCCACTGGCCATATGCCCATTAAATCTGACATCCAGTAAACATACTTTGGCTGAAAAGATAGTTTTGAATTATGATGCAAAGAAAATATACCTCACACAAAGGACAAAGCAGTTGGACCAATAATGATCCATTTTCTTATCCTGGTTGCCTTTCACCTTTTAAACTGGGATAGAAAACACAAGTAACTGTAGCCCAGCCTTTCTGTTCTTTGTAATGATTAGCCATGTTAAAATTCCTGTATCTCTTAGATTCAGTAATATACTTCTCTTCTCAATACCTTTTTCTGTTGCACTTAAAATTCCTTCAGAAATGAATTATAACTATTGAAACTTCCACATTATTCGAGATATGCAGCTAAATGTCAAATAAGCTAGGGCAGATTTTGTGTGTGCATTAACTCTGGGGAAAATTAGCAAAAATTCACTCATTTATTATGTAGGAGTAACAAATCAAAATGAAAAAGAAAAAAAGCAAGTCTTCATTTGGGGTTCACAAATCTATGAGGCAATACTAAAGGGCAGGTAAATTGCTACAGTTTTCCAGCAAAGCACTTAGGATATGTCAAATTCCTTTAAAATATTCATATATTAGAATGTATTTATTATACTTTTAAATACGTATGTAGAAGGATGTTCATGGCAATGTTATTCATGATGAATAAAATTACAAGCAATTTAAATATCCAACAATAGGGAAATATTTAAATCAGTTACATTCTTATTATTCTATATAATAGAACATTATTTAGTCACTTAAAATTGTGTTTTTGAAGACCATTTTAGGAAATCATTTTCACAACAAAACACTGAAAACTAAAAGGTAGATACACAATATAAGCCGCCCTCTTCAAACAATAAATCCATGATATAGTCATAGAAAAAAATAAAATGAAATTTGCAAATATGTTAATGTAATTACTTCTGATTACAGAATTAGAAGCCCATTTTATGGGTAACTCCTAATATATCAAAATATTCAGCTGGCAATGGCCACCATGTTCTTAACTGATTTGATCGTTAGATAATGCATTTTTGAACAAAAGGTTTTTAAATTGTGAAATACGTTTATATAATAATGCAAAATAAACTGAATGTAGTCATAATAAGAGCTGACATTTAATGAATTCTGATTTGAACCAGGTATAATACTAAATACTTTAATCCATCTATGAAGTAGGCTATCATTATATTTTAGATGAGGAAGCTGGGGTTTTTAAGAGCTGAAGTAACTATTTCAGTATCACATGGCCAGTCAGGGGCAGTATGAGATTTGATCCAGAATTTTCTGCCTCCAGAGTTTCTACTTTTAAACACTGTGCTCCAGTAAAAACAGCTGACAATGACCTATTATGAACAAGCTTGTAATTT
This sequence comes from Piliocolobus tephrosceles, assembly GCF_002776525.5. Lineage (NCBI taxonomy): Eukaryota > Metazoa > Chordata > Mammalia > Primates > Cercopithecidae > Piliocolobus > Piliocolobus tephrosceles. Next base: position 30,264,024 of record NC_045444.1, on the reverse strand, counting down.
GTTTTTGATCAAGACAATGGACTATTTTCAGGTCGTTTAACATTCCTTATGGTAATTACTGTTAAGATGATTACTATCTTTTAACTCTTGGTCAGATACTTGCTGCTTCTCTCTAGGGTAAGTATTTCAGTTTTTATAGCTGATAAAATATGTAGAGCAGTTTGGCTTAGACCCTAAACAAAAATGGGATTATTCAACTTTTAATCAATTGTAATTAAACCATAGTTATAATTAATGCCTGTTTCTCTTAAAAAAAAAAAAAAACTTTCCAAAAAATACTAATTTTAAAACTAAAACTAGAATAAAATCTGAAACTACAAGTCTAGAGTTGATTTCCTAATAGTGAAGAGAAATTTAGAACTGTGGCAAAGGCAAAGAGGCAAAACAAAACAAAACAAAACCTGACAGCTTCATAGACGCTGCCTCTGAATGGAATGCTGGTGATCGTCTTGCCGATTCTGCCAAACATCCAGGTAGAACATTGAGTACACTGATTACTTTAACTAAAACAATCTGGTTTTACACAAACCCAATTCACGTGCAACCACGTGTGAAGCTTATTGAACTTCTAGGCCAAGAGACAGTTTTTGCCTAAGGAAGAAGCTAAGTTAATTAACTGAGCTGAACATAGGTAAGCTTATAACCTAAGATATTTAGTTTCATGTTACCTAGAAGAAACATCTAGATCAAAAGAGTTCCTAGGAAGAATTCCAAAATATGCAAAATGAAGACAGGGAGAGCTATACAAATCGTCTGTAATATGAAACAAAACAAAATTAAGAGTTTTAGCTCAATTGGTAGGAAGAAATAATTTCTAGAAAAAAATACATAAAAGCAAGGTGAATTTGTAAATGTAAATCTTTACGTTAACACTGCCACTTTAGATGGTAACTATTTTAATAATCCCACAATTTTAAGCTACTGTAAAAAGACAAGCGGAAGAGTTATCAAAATGCTTATACCAGTCTACTTTAAGGAATCTGTATGTTTTAGAACAAGTGTGTTGAATATATTTTGTTATATTCCTCAGAAACACTCTTTTAAAAATCCTATACTTTTTAAATTACCATTGTGGTAACAAATAACATTCTCAGGTTAAAAAGTAAATAATATTCCTAAAATGATATTCTTTCCCCTGAGTCCCCTTAGAAGGTAGCGGTCAGTAACGCAGTCAGATATCTAGGATTTCCAAAACACCACTCATGATTATTAAAGGATGCTGAAAAACACCATTACATCAATGACAGAAAGGGCATGACTATTCTTATTTCTGGAATTCCTTTTGATGTGAGTCAGTTCACCAGGTGGGATTTCACTGAAAAATGGCTTTAAGAGTGTTTTAAATGAAGTTAGAATAGAACTAAGGCCTTCAAACCCAGACATAATGAAAAAACAGAATCAAACTTCACCTAACAGGCAATGACAGGGACCAAAATCAAAGTAAAATATGTAGACACAAAAACTCCAGTTTTCTGTGCAATTTGTTATGTATTAATTTAACAGTGCATCTGCTTAGTGCAACAGTCCAAATAAAAACATTTTACCCTCCATATGCAAAAATAAAATTCTGTGACTTTGTTTTTCGTGTCAGACCTCATGCTATCAGATTAAAGGAGGAAAAAGAATATGAGATCATTATTAAAACTTTTTTTGTATTTTCCCAAAAGGTCTCCAAAGGCACTTAGGAATTTGGATAATTCAAAGATGCAGAAATAATTCATAACATAAAAGGACTTTCCAGCTTTTTTTTTAATCCTTAGACTCATAGAACTTGAAACCTAAACATAATGTGCCATCAGCTAGAAGGCCCTCTCTGCCTTCTAGAGGGTGGATCAGACGTGAGCTTTCTCTCCTCTAACTCCCTCTGGACTGGCATGCAGTGATCTAGTTCACAATTATTGGATACTGCCTAGTGAAACAGTTATTCTGTTGACTTTTCATTATTGTATATGTTCGTTTTATCTTTCCAACTAAGTGAAGCTAAGGAGCTGTATTTTATCTGTTTTATTATTCCCTCAAACAATGTAGCATACAGAGCCTCATCCAGAGTGAGCATTCTCTATTTGTTTACTCCAGATTGGTCCAAACTTTTTTTTTAATCAAGAAGATGAGATTGCCTAGATAGACATGTTCCATTATTTGGGGTTTGGACTAAGAAGATGCTGGTGTAATAAATCAAACAGGTGTGCTAACAGTTAATGTAACATTTACAAGTTGTTGAAGCCAGTAATTTTCAAACTTCTTTTTCATAAAAGGGAATCTTGCTGAGAAACCCCACAAATAAAAGTGAAGCTCTTCTGATTGAAGTAGCTGGAGATGGTGAGGTGAGAGATAGGGAAAAGCAGGTGAGAAGGGGCAGAAGAACAAAGGAACTGAAGTCCAGCCACTAAGTCCCTACCCACTCTGACAAAGACCACTGGAAACTCTCAGCCACTCTAGAGCACTGTTTAAAAGCCAATGGTTTACTCTGTCATGTAAATATGTATTTTAATAAAAAGAAAATCTCTACTTCTGCCAACTCAGTGTCATAAATTGAGCTCTATACTGTGAGAAAGTCAATTTTAAATATGTGTTGACAGAACTAGAAAAAACTATTTTAAAATTCATATGGAATCGAAAAGAGCTCGAATAGCCAAGGCAATCCTAAGCAAAAAGAACAAAGCTGGAGGCATTACACTACCCAACTTCAAACTATATACAGGGCTACAGTTACCAAAACAGCATGGTTCTAGTACAAGAACAGACACATAGACCAATAAAACAGAACAGAGAACCCAGAAATAAGACCACACACCTACAACTATCTAATCTTCCACAAACCTCACAAAAATAAACAATGGGAAAGTACTCCATATTCAATAAACGCTGCTGGGATAACTGGCTAGCCATATGCAAAAGATTGAAACTGGGACCCTCCCTTACACCATATACAAAAATTAACTCGAGATGAATTAAATATTTAAACGTAAAGTCCAAAACTATAAAAACTCTGGAAGAAAACCTAGGCAATCCCTTCTGGAAATAGGAATCGGCAAAGATTTCATGATGAAGATGCATAAAGCAATTGCAACAAAAGCAAAAATTGACAAATGGGATCTAATTAAATTAAAGGGCTTCTGCACAGCAAAAGAAACTATCAAAAGAGTAAATAGACAGCCTGCAGAGTGGGAGAAAATTTTTACAAACTATGCATCTGACAAAGGTCTAAGATCCAGCATCTATCAGAAAGTTAAGCAAATTTATGAGAAAAAACAACCCCATAAAAAAGTGGGCAAAGGACATGAACAGACAGTTTTTAAAAGAAGACCTACATGTGCCCAACATGCATATGAAAAAAAAGCTCAACATCACTGATCATTAGAGAGATGCAAATCAAAACCACAATGAGATACCATCTTGCACCAGTCAGAATGGCTGTTATTAAAAGAAAAAAAAAATCAGATGGTGGCAAAGTTACAAACAAAAAAGAATACTTATGCACTGTTGGTGGGAGTGTAAATTAGTTTAATCATTGTGGAAGACAGTGTGGCAATTCCTCAATGACCTAAAGGCAGAAATACCATTTAACCCAGCAATCCCATTACTGAATATATACCCAAAGGAATATAAATTATTCTATCATAAAGACACAGCATTTGTATGTCCACTGTAGCACTATTTGCAATAGCAAAGACATGGAATGAACCTAAATGCCCATCAATGATAGACTGGCTAAAGAAAATGTGGTACATATACACCATGGAATAATATGCAGCCATGAAAAGGAATGAGATTGTGTCCTCTACAGGGGCATGGATGGACCTGGAAGCCATTATTCTCAGCAAACTAATGCGGAAACAGAAAACCAAATACCACCTGTTCTCACTTACAAGTAGGAGCTAAATGATGAGAACACATGGACACATAGAGGGGAACAACACACACACTGGGGGCTACCAGAGAGTGGAAGTTAGGAGGAGGGAGAGGATCAGGAAAAATAACTAATGGGTAATAGGGTTATGATCTGGGTGATGAAATAATCTGTATAGCAGACCCCCATGACACGAGTTTACCTATGTACCCTGAACTTAAAATAAAAGTTAAATTTAAAAAATATATATTGAATAAATGAATTGTCCAAGTGAATGAATGAATTAACACTTGTAACTAAACTGAACAAAATCCTCATTATAGTTGTGGCATTTTTTCTAATTGAACTGAATGGAATATGAAAATCTAAATATAATTGGACTTAGAGAAATGAAAAGGTAAAAAGTATCAACTAAGACTGAATGCCCATATCTGAATTTTTAAAGTTATTTTATGAAGTAAAAAAATGTACACATGGAACTCCTTCATATCTATGGTAATGCAAAGGTTTCAGGACATATCCTTGTTTCTGCCCTAAATTCATGCTTCCCTTTTTTTGGTAACTGTGACTCAATTTCCTCCCTTTTGGGAATAACCACTTCTCCATGCATCTAGTCTTGGTAATCTGTCCATCAAAATGTTCCATTTGCTCCCTATCCACCCAGCTTTATGCCTGGCCAAGGTATGGGCACATCACCCTAGCTAGACTAGTCAGATGATCTGGCCCTGAAATACGAAGCTTTTCTGGGATGACAAGATGCAGGAGAAATGGCTTGAGCTATTCCATTCACCCCTGGGACCATAAACAGGCTCTCCCCTGGTTCTGCTACACGAATTCCTGTAGCTATGCTGGCCTGGAGCTTTCTAAGCCCTGGTTGTTTGGCTTCTTCTCTTTTCTTCTTTGGGCCATATTATGTCTTTCCAATAACATCTTTGCTGCATTTATATATGTATTTATTTTTATTTATTTGTATTTAGGTTAGCCAGAGTCCATTTGGGAAATCCAAGAACACAGAGAGACACAGGGACCCCAAGCATTGATAACACAGATGGAAATTCACTGAAAGAAACAGACCAAACAACTCATAGTCACATGCTGTAGTAAAATAGATCACAAAGTCTCAAGCTGGCTTACTAGAATTTATCTTAATATTATTAGGCCTTTCGAGTATGACGTTTATCAACTCTGCCATGCACAAAGTGTAGCTCACTAGACTGAGATCAGGGAATAATAATTTGGGGCAAGTTACATAAACTTTTAAAACTCTTTTTTCTCATCTGTGAAAGGATGAGGTTAAAGTAAAAGATTTATGGAGCCTCTTCTAATTATGACAACTTGTGGATTTTTGTTTACAAATATAAAATCATACATCAACTGTTAATTTTTTTCCCTGGTTTTAGAAAGACTCTGAAGGAGTTCCTGCTGTCCCACTTCAAGGCAGTATTTAAATTTAATACAAGCTCCACCCAGGGTCATCCTATGTGTGATGTGACTGTCCTCCATAGCTTTGTAGAATCTCTTTTGTGATGGAAGTCAGTGCCACTTTCTGTCCTCACATTTTCCCTTTTCCATTCTCCTTCTATGGTTAGAAGAAAAAAATGAGTTATAATTAAAATCAAGAAAATACTGTAAGGATAAATTACAGTATTTTTTTATCTGTATCTGTTTTTATAAAAGATCATTTTTTCAAGCTATCAAAGCCCCTTACAACAAATACCTAATTGATGGTTGCAGCCTCCTCTGTAAGAATAAAACACTATGCCCAGTTTATAGATGAAGAAATCAAAGAGAAAGTCAACAGTATTTCAGTTCAAATTCAGTTCAAAACCATTTCAAATCTGGGAAGAAGAAATTCAGAATGCATCCATTTTAGAACATTATATGTCAGGGTGCCAAATTAGCTCAGTTAGTTGTACATTATTTTAATGTTGACCTAAAAATATGTGTAATACATTTATAATGAAAGCAAAGTGAAAGACATATTCAAATAGCAGAGTCAATCCTAAAACAAATAGCTATTACAGTGGTTTTCAGAATTAGTTCTTTGGTGACTAGTTGATGACTCTGTGAAACTCCCATGTAAGTGTGACAAGCCTAATTCTATTGTACAATTACAGAAAATGGGAAGAGGCTCTGCACTTAAGACCAAGGTATACATACTAAGAAACTGATACTGATAGTGATGATCGTAACAACTGCATATCACTCATTTAAATCAGAAACCATTTTCCTGCAGCACCAGCACCATATTTTCCTAAACAACATCCTTAGTCAGACTGGCCCAGGATGACAGAGGAAGTTTAAGTGCCTAGCTCATTAGAGAATGCCTATTTGGTATTCAATTATCCACCCTTCTATTTATTCAAAAATAATTACTAAGAACCTTTCATGTGCTGGGTCCTGTGCTATGCACTCCATCAAATTACTCATCCACGAATCTCTAGAACCTGTTCTCTCAACTTGGAGAACCTGAGGAGTCCAGGAAAACGTCTATCAGTGAAGGAGCTGGAAGCCTTTTTCCTGACTTGCTTGACAATATACCCTCATGAATTTTCCTTTTAATTATTTGGCAGAATGGGTGAATTTCCTTCTGGGTGACACTGATGACAGACTCATAAGGAAACTCATGTGTCATATAGGAACTAAAAGGCCAGGGGACCTGGTAAGGTCTCAGTGCAGGATTTTTCCCAACTGCCATTGAACTCCCAAGATATAACCTAGGATACACAGCACACAAAAGCTCCCACAAATGGCGAAAGTCTCCTCCCTGCCCTGAACGTTAAAAAAAAAAAAAAACAGGCCACACCTTCAGGCGTGCAGAGGGAAGGAAAACTATTTACATTTTCAGCACCTGCTTTTCATCTGGCACTAGCCTCTTTTGATCATATTATCTTACATACACTTCAGCTACCCCTTGCTCAGTGAGATTTTCCTTATGCACCCTAACAAAACTCAAACCCCCCATCTAATGTATCATGTATTTTATTTATTTGTTTACTATTCGTGTCTCTCTTTCAGAAGGTAAACTCCACAAGGGCAGAAAATCAGATTCTTGAGAAATACACTGCTGGTCTGACCATAACCCAATCCTCTTCCCTCCTGGTTCTGAACCAACTGAGAAATGGGATCAGACGTCAAAAGAAGCACTAATATGTTTGTTTGCTTTCTTCCTGGTAAACTGCTTAGAGAACGCTGCTTCCATCCCCGGCAAAATGGGAACTCTACCTCTTTCCTACTACCCATCCCTGAAACCAACTCCCTAAAGCATCACAGGGAGAGGACCTAGAAAATCATAGACCTTTTTTACAGGGATAAAATAAGTAGAACATTGCATGAAGGGGGCAGCTCTAGGAAAAGGAGGCAAGACACACTAGGACTTCATTACTTAAAGTGTCATCCTTGGACCGAGACCATCAGCCCCTGGGAGATTCTTAGAATTGCAAACTCAGGCCCCCTTCCAAACCTACTGAATCACAATATGCATTTTCATAAGATCCCTAGGTGATCCATATGCATTTTACAGTTTCAAGAACACACGTCAAATAAACACATCAACCCCACCACAGATATGTGGACCAGTGGGTATCAGAGCTGCTGTATTAGCAGTCAGACAAATCCCTGTTCCTTCCATTATTAGGCGCCAGTAATATGAAGAGACAGGGCAGTCTCCTCATTCTGAATTCTCCCAAGAAAGAACAGAAGTGATTATTTAAAATATGGATTTGCAGTATGAAGTTTCCTGAAAGAACTAAAAGTAGAACCACCATTCGATCCAGCAATGCCACTACTAGATATCTACCCAAAGGAAGAGAAGTCATTATACGAAAAAGACACGCGGACACGCATGTTTATGGCAGCACAATTAGCAACTGCAAAGATATGAAACCAACCTAAGTACCCATCAGCCAATAAGTGGATAAAGAAAACGTGGTATATATACACCATGGAATACTACTCAGCCATAAGTAGAAATGAAATAATGTCTTTTGCAGCAACTTGGATGGAGCTGAAGGCCATTATTCTAAGTGAAGTAACTCAGGAATGGAAAACAAAATATCATATATTCTCACTTAGAAGCGGAAGCTAAGCTATGAGGACACAAAGGCATAAGAATGATACAATGGACTTCAGGGACTCATGGAGGATAGGTGAGAAGGGGGTGACGGATAAAAGACTACATATTGTTTACAGTGTACACTGCTCGGGTGACGAGTGCACTAAAATGTCAGAAATCACCACTAAAGAACTTATCCATGTAACCAAAAACCACCTGTACTCCCAAAAGCTATTAAAATAAATAAATAATAAAAACAAGTTTGTTTGCTTGTTTTTTGTTTGTTTGTTTTTTGTTTTGCTTGTTAAAGGCAGCAGGAACTTGGAGAGAGAGAGAGAATTAATTTCTACCTACTCTCTTAATTTCTTTATTTCCTTTCCTCATCTGTAAAAAGGGAATAATAACATGTACTGTATGGGCTCTTGTTAAACTCCAATGAGATAATACACATCAAAGTCCTTAGTAAACTATGAAGCATTATTTGTAGCACTATTCACAATAGAAAAGACATGGAATCAACCTAAATGCCCATCAATGATAGACCGGATAAAGAAAATGTGGTATATATGCACCGTGGAATGCTATGTGTCTTTGCATGGGCATGGATGGACCTAGAAGCCATTATTCTCAGCAAACTAACACAGGAACAGAAAACCAAACACAGCATATTCTCACTTATAAGTGGGAACTGAACAATGAGAACACATGGACACCAGGGAAGGGAACAACACGTACTGGGATCTGTCATGGGGTGTGGTGGGGGGAGGGAGAGCATTTAAAGAAATAGCTAATGCCTGCTAGGCTTAATACCTAGGTGATGGGTTAATAGGTGCAGCAAACCACCATAGCACACGTTTACCTATGTAACAAACCTGCACATCCTGCACATGTACCCCACAATTTAAAATAAAAATAATTTTTTTTAAAAAATTCATTCTTGTTACATAGAGAAAGCCTATATATCAGCAACCCCTTGAGTTTTAGAAATTGAGCATATTGACTGCCATTACTGTATCACAGAGAATTTTACAAATATTTTTATATTATCATGCTGGTCAAAAATGTGCAGCAGTGATGTCTGTCTGGAAATAAGATGAAAACCTTTTAATATGTTAATACTTAACAGGCTAGTTTCTATGAGATAAAAATAAGGAGCTGAGAAGGAAAAGTTCGAAGAGTAGCTACTGTATTTTGAAAAACAAACAGATGGATCTAGACTATATAATATACATATATCCTTTCTTAACTTTGAAAATTCAAAACTAATGCCTATCTCACTCTGCCTGCAATTTGCCATATGACGTAAATTAGAAATGGTTGTCCTGAAATATGCCCTCAATAAAACAGTCAGTTACCCCTTTTTTTTTTAATTAGCAGGTAATGAGCTATTTTGTCTAGCTACACAAAAGCATAAATTTTAAGTTGTCATTTGTTTAAACTGATTAAACAACATATAAATATTTCAAAGATTATAAAGCTTTTCCTTGGGACTCTCTTTTTATCTTTAAAAGAAAACAATGCTAATAGTTTCCTTTTTCCTATACTCAACGACTATTTACTACCCCTTCTTGGTGTGGGCTTTCAAAATACAAAGAAGTTCTGGCAAGTTTTCAACGCCCTTTTTCAAAGTCTGTTCTTAAGCACTTGAATAAAAGCATAAAGAGTACTTCTTTGGAGAACTGATAATGTCCCACGTTCAGTATTTGTATATTAAGGACTGTCAGTTACATTTAGTGTATTCATTCATTGGAATCCGTTGTTAATCTGCATGCAACTGATTTCAGGGAAGCAAAATGATCAGAAGAAGTCAAAGTTAACATAACAATTCATTTTCTACAAAAAAATAAAAAATAAAAAAAAACAGCCCAAGACGTTATGGGTCCAAATTTCAAAGCAAGTTACTGTATTTGCTAGTTTTAAGTCACACTTGGCAGTTTTTCCAAACACAGTGGTCAGGAACTGAAAAAAATAAACATGTGTTTCCAGGATTTTCTTTTCACATGCCACACAAAAGTAACATTACAGCTATGTTTTCACTCCCTTTAAAAAGTGCCTCTTAAAGAAGAAATATTTGCTGTTTGTGTTATTTTTAGGTAGATTTTTACAAAATAACATTAGAGGGCAAGATAAATATTACTTTCATTGTATAAATGAAAGTTGAAACTTCCCAAAGGGATTTCTTGAAAAAATCTGATTTACCATTATGCAATGATGTTTTGTATTTTAAGTATCATACTTAAATTCACAACACTTGGCACTTTTGACTTTCCAGGTGCCTTAAACAAAAGTCTAATGCTATTCCCATTTTGCTGAAAGAATAACTGAGGTAAAGCAAATTTATGACCTTCCTGGGGCTTACTGAAGTCTTAGCTGCTGTAGAAGGATGAAAGTTCACAGGTGTAGTTCTTATTCAAGATAGAGGAAACAGTCAATCATAAAGTGGGATTTCAGCAGTATATAAAGGTCTCCAGGCCCAAAAATATCTCCGTTATTAGTTGGCCAGGTGGCCTAAATCTTCACTCCAACCTTCCCACCCCATCTAAAACATTGCCTTGAAAAGTCCTGACCTGTTAAAATGTAAATATTATAACTTGGAGGTATAACAATATCAGTCATCAACTCAGTAGGAAGCATTTATTTCTCCATTTCCTAACAAAAATCTGGGCCTACAGAGAATAGGACCTAGGGCAGAAAGCGAGTTGGGTAGAGAATAAAGGATGAAAAGTATTCAGTGTGGAGTCTTTCTTAGGGAGATTGGGTGTCAGTAGAGACTGTAGGCTGCTGTGGATAATGGTATGATCCTGTCGCCTGGTTGAGGAAGGAGAAGATGAAAGGATGTTAACATAAATTTATCCAGGCAGGATTGGTGGTGGATGATAGCATAAAGTAAACTTATTCAGGCAGGACAGATGGTATCAGGAATGTTTGCAGAAGAAAGGATAATTGGAAAGAGTTATAAAATACAAGGAGAAAAGCATTGATCATGCTCCTTGGTGTTTACCCAAATGAGTTGAAAACTTATGTCAATGCAAAATCCTGCATAAAGATGTTAAGCCGGATGCAGCGGCTCACACCTGTAATCCCAGAACCTTGGGAGACCAGTGAAGGTGGATTGCTTGAGTCCAAGAGTCTGAGACCAACCTAGGCAGCATGCCAAAACCTCATCTCTACAAAAAATACAAAAATTGGTGAAACCCCATCTCTACAAAAAAAAAAAAAAATACAGAAATTAGCCAGGCATGGTGACTCATGCCTGTGGCCCCAGCTACTTGGGAGGCTGAGGTGGGAGAGGATCACCTGAGCCCGGGGAGGTCAAGGTTGCAGTGAGCTGTGATCATGCCACTGTCACTGCACTCCAGCCTGGGCAACAGAGTAGAATCCTGCCTCAAAAAAAAAAAAAAAAAAAAAAGATGTTTATAGTAGATTTATGCACAATTGCCACAATTTGGAAAAGCAACCAAGATGTCATTAAGTAGGTGAATGGATAAACTATGGTACATCCAGACAATGGAATATTATACAGCACTAAAAAGAAAAAGCTAACAAGCCACGAAAAGCCATGGAAGAAATTTAAATACATAATACTAAGTGAAAAAAACCAATATGAAAAGGCTATGTACTGTATAATTCCAGTTATATGACATTCTGGGAAAGGCAAATGCCAATATTTAGAGACAGGAGAAAGATCAGTGGTTACCAGAAGTTAAGGGGGAAGGTGGGATGAATAGGAGGAGCACAGAGGATATTTTAGGCAGTGAAACTATTCTGTATGATACTACGAAGGTGAATACATATCATCATACATTTACCAAAGCCCATAGAATGTACTACACCAAGAGTTATCCCTAATGTAAACTATGGAATTTGACTGATAATGGTGTGTCAATATAGGTTCATGAATTAACAAATGTATCACTCTGGGGTGGGATGGAGATAGTCGGGAGGGCTATGAGTGTGTGGGGCGGAAGGTGTGTGGGAACTCTCTGTACTTTCCTTTCAATTTGGCTGTGAACCGAAAATGGTTAAAAAAACTGAAGTCTATTAAAAAGAAAGCAACTGTTCAACTACTTTGTCTATGATGGTCTTTCTTGACCTTTACTTTGTTTTTGGTTTTGTTGTTTGTTTGGGGGATTTTTGTTATCGTTGTTGTTTTTCAGTTATGGACTACTTTGAGACTCCAATGAAAGCCATATGCCATATTATCTCACAGAGAAAAAATAATATGTACATCCACACATTCTTATAAAATAATGCATACAACTCAGGTGTTCACAAACTCCCTGAAATTCATTCATAAAACTAATGCTAGCTAATTTTATGGCATACTGCAAAGTGCCAAGCCATTTGTTAAGCACTATATCATGCTCCATCTCATTTCATCCAAGCCACAACCCTGTAAGGTGAATATTATTATCATTCTTGTTTGCATATAAGGAAATTTGATTGCAGGAAGTTTTTGTATGTTTGTTTGTTTTATTTTGTTTTTAACAGCTGCTGAATGTTAGAGCTGGGACTCCAATGTGGGCTGATCCCAAGGGCTGATCCCATGTTCTTTTACATTCCCTACCAGGCAGTCCAGCTCTGGCAGATCATGGACCATAGCTAAGCTCCTCTTGTTTAAGAACAGGTTAGTTCACCATTATGTTACATCCCCAAGCTCCTATTTCTGATATCAGTGAAATGTCCAGGACCAGTGTCTGGAGATTTCACAGAGCTGGGCCTGCATTGGCCTAGAAAATTATCATTTGCCCTTGGTTCAATTTCCACAACTGATCCACCTCTAGCCCCTGCTACCCTAGCAGGTCATAGGTGAGAGGCAAAGCAGAATTTCTCTGTATTTACCTGAGAGCAGAGAACTTGGATTATGGTGAATTATTGCCACAGAAAATTAAAAGATTTGATTGGCTCAATGTAAGACTCAATGTTAGTGGCTGAGAAACAGTATTCCACAGTCAACAGAGATTCACACTAGCTAACACACGAACACATACATCAATAACAATTCACAAATACTGAGCAAATTGAGTCAGGTATGAATAAATGAAATAGAGGACAAAAATAAATTCCCATATATTATTATGGCACAGAAGGAGCCCTCACAACTCCCTTCAGCCTCAACTTTCCGGCTCCGAGATGTACCTACAGTGTTTCTCTTAGGCTAAGCCAACACAGCTCACCACTTGATGTCTCAGAAACATATCTAATCCATGATGTGAAACACAGAATATACCATTTCCCTTCTAGACATGTTTCTTTGCCTAATTTTCAAATTTCAATGAATGAAATCACTCACCACCAAGCCAAAAAGTCAGAAACATAAATGCCATTCTGAGAACCTTCTCCTCTCTCATCCCCAACATTTAAATTTCACATGCCCTGTTGAGGCTCTCCCTCTATTTGCTGGGAATGCTACAATAGCCTCCCAATTGGACTAGCCACCACCAGCCTCAACTCCATCCCCAAGCCTCTTCTCTACACTGTCAGATGAATTATTATTCTAAAGTATTGTTCTCTTACTCAAAATTCTCAGTATTTTCTCATTTGTTGCAGATGGCATCCAAAGCTTTCAAAATGTCATAACAAGTCCTAATTTCCATAAATTCCAATTCTATATTACAATCACACCAAACCATGGGCACCATTTTCTTTTTCTCAATGCACTTGCACAGTGAACTTCACCTGCCCTATAGCATACACCACCCACAAAATCCTCCCCTCCCCACAACTCCAGCCAGGACACTTTACCAACTCCATCATGACCTACATAACTTTAAGTTCTTCAAGGTTCAATTCTAACATTGCCTCTTAGAAGTCTTCTCCAAAAGCTCAACGTGAATCAGGAGTCTTCGATGCTGAATGACCAAATAGGTCTTCAGTGCTAGATGATCAAAAAGCTGAGAAAAAAAATTAATTTGAAATCATTTCATTGGTCGGAGTGCAGTGGCTCACACCTGTAATCCCAGCACTTTGGGAGACTGAGGTGGGTGTATCACTTGAGGTCAGGAGTTCGAGACCAGCCTGGCCAATATGGTGAAACTCTGTCTCTACTAAAAATACAAAAAATTAGCTGAGTGTGGTGGCAGGTACCTGTAGTCCCAGCTACTTGGGAGGCTGAGACAAGGGAATCACTGGAAATTGCCTTAGGAGGCACAAGTTGCAGTGAGCCGAAATCATGCCATTGCACTCCATCCTGGGCAACAGAGTGAGACTTCATCTCAAAAACACAAAAACAAAAACAAAGAATCATTTTATTTAAAAATATTTTTTTGAAAACAACAAAATATCTGGGCAAAACTGAAACTCTGTTGGTCTTCATTGCACTGACTTTATGGTTTAACATTGTTTTTATGTTTAATTACCAAGGTAAACAACATAATCTTTTCAGTGGTCAAGGCCTGAAAAATCTTGCACACTCTGGCTCCCCTCCTCAATGCTCCCATATGCAAGATCACCTCTATAATTGCTGCTTTTCTTGAGCATCACCTCAACTAGAATGTGAATTCCTCCTGAACAGGAACTATGTCTTTCCTTTTTTATACCCAGTGGCCATTACAATGCCTGGAAAATACTAGGAGGTCAATAAGTGCTTATAGAGAGAAGGAAAGGGGGAAGGAGGGAGCAAGAGAGGATAGAAGGAAAGAAAAGGGAGAAAGAAGGGAGAAGAAGTTCCTCCTAGCCCTGAGATCCTTCTAATTTTGAAACTGAATTTTCAGAGCCTCTTTTGCCCTCAATAGCTTTGTTAGCAGCATACAGGAAAGTAGCTTTGAACTCTTGGGCAACCCCCAAGGCAGTAAAATCAAGTCCTTGCCAAACCCAGTCTACTCCAAGGATGAGTCGATTGTTTTATAGCACTGACCTAGCCTTTCAAAGTGAACCCAGTCTCAACTGACTTTGAACTCTCACAAGAGTCACTATCCTTCACCGTCTCTGAACTGCTGGGATCCCAACACATACATCAAGATAGTCTCTGGGCCACTAGGGTCCTCAGGGTTTTTTTTAACCAGAGGATCCCAGAGGCTGGGTAGCCCCACATGCCAACTTCCAAAAAATCTTACCCTGGGACCACTCAGCAGATGGTCCTAATAGTGAGTTGCACTCACACCAAACCATGGGTAATGTTCTGCCCTTTCCTCTGAAACCCTATTTGCACAATGACAAAATCTTACAAGTATGGTGCATATTGCATCGTTAGCCAATAGGTCATGGGGCCCTTTTGTCCATCCAAAAAAAATAAATAAATAAAAAGCTAAACTGAGACATATGCTAAATGAGAGCCAAAGTATTTTGAAAAGTTATAATGAATTCTTATTAAAGAAATTATATTATGCATAATATAAACATCTGTATTTAAGGAAGATAATGGTTTAGCTCCAGGAGATAATAGCTAAGCAGTGATGACTTAAGCAAATGTTATATAATTAATGGAAATAAAAATTATATACTATTACAGTTAAGGGATGCTTGGGAGAATGGGACAGGAGGTAACTCATATCAACAGACTCAGCGCACTAAAGAGAATTAAAGCTTCCATGAAACAGACTTCCCCAAAGAGGAAAACTACAAAAAGATCA
This sequence comes from Piliocolobus tephrosceles, assembly GCF_002776525.5. Lineage (NCBI taxonomy): Eukaryota > Metazoa > Chordata > Mammalia > Primates > Cercopithecidae > Piliocolobus > Piliocolobus tephrosceles. The sequence continues at coordinate 30,248,549 of NC_045444.1, read as the reverse complement.
AACTTCCTGAGGTTCAAAGATGTTAAATTCTACTATTTAAGCCCCATTACACATATAGTTACTGGCAATAGCCATTTCTTACCTTCAACAGCGTCAATTCACCTCTTAAACTGAGATATTTAAAGGCAGGCTGCTGGCCTGGTGTCTTGGATGGCAGATCACAGAGTTCCAAAGCCCTTAAGACGCTGTAGCACTAGTTCTTACTAAGTCATAATTAACTTCATCGGGAGTTACAGGATAGCAGCTTAGAACAGAATTTGGCTGAACATTTTTAGTATTCTTCCACTTGGTAATTACTACTTCAATGGGAATTTCAAGTAAGAAACAGAGGGCAGAATTCGGACCACAAAGAGAAGTACATCAAGTAACTGGCCCAATTTATAATGCCAATAACAGAGTGTATTAAAATCTCCCATGAAACGTCCCCATTAATGCATCAATTCCATTGTGAGTGTAAATTGAACCCCAAACTGATTACCCAGGTTCTGTACTAAGTCCCCATGAAGGGCAATGTGTAGAGGTGAATATGGCTGGGGAATGGCTCCATATACCAGATAACCACTCTAGAAGGGCAATTATGTAAAAACCAAGTAAAGAGCTGGACACTGTTGGGCAGTTTAACCACATAATAAATTCTTAGGAGCCATCACAGCTCCCGTCTGGGCATTAAATATCTGAAGAATAAGATTAAGCCACTAAGATTTGGGCTTGTGCTTCAAAATGGAAATCCAATGCTAAGTTCAGAATTATACATATAATGATAGTTACACATTACAAAACTTCAAATTATACAATATACAACTTTTCACTACCATTAATTGTGGAACATAACATTTCCTGAAACTCTATCATAATTCTCCTTCAAAAGTGTTTATATTGTACATGACCTAATTTTTATCATAAAAACTGAGACTTAATTTTTTTGGCTTGCTTGCTTTAAATTATAGTATTTAGTTGGAAACCAATTTTAGGGTATTATCAATTTGACATTTGAGTTTAAAGTACACTGAAAAAATACAAACTTATGCAGAATATAGAAAGATTATATTTTAAAAATACATTCTCTTCTTTGCTACCTGTGTTCCTCTAAGTAATTCACCTGAGGCACTTAAGAAAAGACTTAATACATTTCCTGAGGGCCAATCCACAATCCCCTTGATGTGGTGTCTGGCCAGACTTTCAATTGAAGGCCATTAACACCACTTCTCCAACCAGCCTTGAGCTAACTCTCCCGCGTCCCCAAGTCTTGAAGTTCACCACCCCCCAGCAGCCCCTATTTCTGGGTGACCATAGCATTGAGAAACAAAAGAAAAATCATAGCAACATGCCCTACCCAGTAAAGCAGACTGCACTCCATAGGCCAGCCCACTCATCAATGCACCATGTTTGTTAACATTCTGAAAGACATTTGTGCAGAGAACAAATTGACGGAGCTCATGTTTATATCAGAAATCTCAGAAATGGCAGGGGATTTATTCGTGGAATCTTAACACCCATTCAGACTGTCATAAAACACAAAGGACCAGATTCAATAAAAACTCTGTCCAACTTCCACAACACTAAAGTCTGTGCGAGCCTTCAAAACAAAATCAATTTTTCCAGCTTCGCAAAGGGCTGTTCAGACTTCGGTAGCATGGAAGCCAGCTGGGGCATTTCCTAACTCATCCCCTAAATTAGTTTCAAAAGTAGTTTTGAAGACCACATTTGATCAGAAGAATTTGCACGCTTTCCTCTCTCTCACTCTCTCCCTTTCTCCTCTTTTTCCCCCTTTTTAAAAAACACATTTCATAGTACATCACATGGAGAGCAAACAACAGAACTGCAGCATATGTCTCATGCAGTTAAAAGCTTCAAAACTGGCCTGTAAAACGGAATTCTTTGGTACACAGTGAAAAAATATTTTTTGATTCCATAATCCATACTGCAGGAAAGTTGGGTGTAATCATTTTTAAAAGTTGCTGTGTCCATGGACAGCTGTTCTTCATACATACTGAGAATGTTTCCTTTACATTCCTAAAGACATGAGAGTTTGACAGCAAGCCAATACCTTTGGAAATGGTGAAAGCTAAACACACCCCATACTGATGCTTTTACTCTCCCAACAAACTTTCTCCCACAACTAAAATGTTAAAACTTTTACCCCACAGCCCACATTCTGAGATTAGTCCAATAACTAATGTTCTGTCCAAGTAAAATACATTTTGTCATAGCTTGAAAATGTTACCTTTCACAGAAGTATAGTATTTCTGACCAGCAGGGAACATATGTCAACATTATCTATTATTACCCAATGTCAGGACCAAAAAGGGAAGGTGGGTGGTGGATGTTAATAACGACTTAAGCGATTTCTAAAAGAGGCATTTGAGAAGTACAAAGCCAGAAGTTTCAAATGTTTTGTCTTATTTTCGCTGTGTCAGCAACCTGCCCCCCCACAAGAACAAACCTAATGCTGCCTCCGACTTGACGCCTAGTTCTCTTTTCAATTTTAGCCAACGCTTTGCTAAGCTGGAAAGTTTGAAAAATACCCTAGAAAACTTCTCCACCAGAAAATGAAAAACAAAAACATATGACCAGCAATGATGAAAGCAACTCCCACTCGCTAAGAAAAAGATTTTCAATCACAGAAGCACACACACAGCTTTTGGATTTGAACATTTATTTTCATTTTTCAAGCTACTTGTCTGGTGTTTAGATTTGGGGGTTGGGTTTCTTGTTGGACATTGGAAAAGCCAGGGGAAATGCTGGTTGGGAGTGTAATTGTATTTAAGCAGTTTTCACAAAGGTAAGCAGAAAGCATTCTCTTCAACCAACAAGGCTACAGGGGAGACAACTGCTCATTCTCAGTTGAATACGGATTCCCCTGCAGAAGGAGTGGAAAGACACCTTCCATAACTGACCAGAGGAGGATATGTGTGTGTCTCTTGTCCTTGCTAACGTTGGATCAAGATGTGGCACAAAACATCGTGTGAACCTGTGATTCACCATGCCCCTAACCTGGGCAGCCATGACCAGGAACTGAAAACAGACTTTGAGGCACCATGACTGGGAACAATCAAGTTTTTGTTGTTTCCGTGGGCCGTGTGGTTGTACGCAGTGTTTCCCAAGGAAAAGAGACTTGAGTTCTACTTCTCCACATGAACATCTTGGGGAAGAGATCATTTGGGGTCAGGGATCAAGATTTCTGTCCTGGTTCAGGCCCAGAACAGGAAGTATTGGAGTAATATGTCCCTCGAGTCCTGGAGATTTGTGTAGTTTCCCTCTGGGACTTAGTGTCTCAGGGTCCTGGGCATATTGGAAAGTAGTTTCTCACTCACTTTTCTCTTTGGTTGACTCAAAAATGAATCCTTCCCTGTGAAGAAATCATTCAGGAGAGATTATAGAGTAAAACTATTGAAATAAATTCCTCATGATAGAGAGACTCCTACAACTACAGAAAACTCAAACCATGGCACAGCATGTGCCACAGACTGGAGGAAGGCGGCAGGGCTTACTGTTTTGACTTTTGGAGGAAGTTATCCTAATTTGTTCTTCCTCATCTCACTCAGCTTCTGAGGACAGAAGTCATAGAATGATAGGTTCCTTCCAGATACCAGTAAGACCAAAAGGAGATCTTAATTACTTATGTAGTCTACATTGCTACCCAAATAGTATTTAAATTGCTAAATGGCGGAAGTTTATATTCATCCCATAATTGAATGGTACATCTAAAATGATCAAATTACAGGGGATTTTCTGCTCTTTGTGTATGGTGCTGTTGCCCAAGGCACCAAGCAGAAGAGAGTGCTTTGAGGCAATGTTTCCAGCACTGTGGGAGAGATGGAATGCCCTCAGTTCCTTCAGTTCATCAGTCCTTGTTCACCTACTCCTCTTGGGCCCATATTGGGTTAGGAGGTTGGTTTTATTCATGGTAGAGGATACAGTTAACTGGCCACCTTTCATTTAGCACATGCCTCCTGTGAACTTCCACCTGAGATGAAAAACCACAGTAGATGTATGAAAACGGTGCTAACTTAAACATACAGAGTGTCTTTTAGCAGAATCATTAAATGTTGAGATGGAAAAGAACCTTAAAGGTTTAGACTCCTTAGTTTTAAAGTACAGAATGGAAGCCCAGAGACAAATTGCCCAGAGGAGAATTTGCTGTCACACACTTTGGCAGATGCCCTGATTCCACTCCATTTTGACATAATATTTTGGAAAACTAAGTGACAGTATTGGAAGCCCGAATCCTGGGCCCCTCTGGGGTAGAGGGAGTTGTGTAGTGATTAGAAAGGGCATGAGGGAATTTCTGACATCCTGACCTCTTGATCAAGTTGCTGTTTACATGAGCTTCTTCACCAATGATTTGGGCACTTTCCTGCAAGTATGTTACCCTTCGATTAAAAAAAGAGGGAAGCAAAAGAAAGAAAAATAATTAAATACAGTTTTAAAATTGTGTGCACATATAATTGCCACTTCTATTTAAAACATCCTTAGATATTAAATTTAAAATAAAATTAAATACTATCTACTAAGAAGGCTGACAGGTTATCATTCCAGCCCAAACACAGGAAAATAGGAATCTTAATAGAGGAAACAGTAACACATCTTCAAAATAATAATAATTTTCATTTGTAATGTGCTGACCAGGTTATGCAATATTTTATTATTTCATTTTTCTTGATCTTAAAGCACCTGTTCTCTAAGGAGAAAATTCATTTGTTTCATCATTTCATAACTATAAGAACTAAAATTCAGCGAGATTTAGTAACTTGACTAATGACTAGTAGCTGGTATCACAGGAAGGAGAAATTGGACAATTTGACCCCTTCCTAACTTAGGCAATCTCTCTACTACAATATGTAGCCAGTAATAAAAATATCTTGCTTTTGTGGGGAGGTAGGATATTTTCATTCATTCCACCCAAATATGTATCAAAGATTTGGCACTTCAGAATTACAAACATGAAATGGAAGCCTATCTTCAAGAAATCTGTTTTTTCACGAGGAAGTGAAACAGCTTAGTTTTTAAGATATAAGTTCATTCACCAAAAATTCATCTTATGGGCCAATTTTGTCTTCACTTGCGTTTTGAGATGGCCAAAGTCTAAGAAAAGCTGAAGAAGCATTTTAGGCTGAAATTGCCGAGAATCAAGTTCCTTTTTGAGGCTAGAAACTTTTTTAGTGGTGGAAGCGGAGAAAGATTTGATTGACAGGTTGACATTTTAATTGTTTTTCTCTGCTGGTACATGTCTCACAAATAGATTTTATACTTTATAAAGAGGTTTACAGACATAATTGAGAATATCAAAATGTATTATTTTTTTCTTACAATTTGAAATCTAAAATACATAATATCTACCGCACTCCATATTAAATTTTGCAAAGGAAAAAAATAACAGTTTGGAAAAGACAAGATTAAAGGATGAAATTATGTGTAGGCATTTTTCCTACAGATGTCATCTGAGCAGAAAACCTGGATGAGCTTGGGAAAGTTTGCCAGTGGTGAGCACATTAATTTGTATTATACTCTCCTGGGTGAATGGGTTATGTGTTCTGCTTCAGAGTTATCATTGAACCTTTTACTGGTTAATATTATCACGATTCTTTCTTTTTACGTTGGCCTACAAATGATGGATGACATTTGGCTGAATTTGGATTGAGGGTTAATACTCCATTTAAGACTGCAACTTTTGGGCTCTCTTTTTCAATTTCTTAGAAACTTTTTGCGGAAGAATAGTAAAACATATGATGGATCCAAATACAGCTAGTTAAAAGCAGGCAGGAAAAGAATTATGCCAAATTAATACAACTGAATCAGGGCATGTAGAATTTAGCCAATTCCTTTGGACCCTATTATTACCAATTTGGAGCACCACACAGTTACTATGTTTAAATTTTACAAAAGAAGTAACTGTGAGATTTGAAAATACCAAACTGATAAGCTACAAACAACTTTAGTATGTGAATAATATAATATTTCTGAAGAAAAAGACACTAAAAAGTCTAAAATTCATTACATGTTTGACTCAGCAATTCCACTTCTAGAAATATGCTCTAAGGAAATAATCAGGCATGTGAGCAAATATTTGGCTACACGGAACACTTATGCCAACCATATTTATAATCTTGAAAAGATTGGAAACAACCTTAATGTTCAACACTAGGGGATTGATTAAATAAATAACAGCACAGCCAAGACAAAGAGCGTTATGAAGGACTATTTAATGACAACACTGAAATGTATCCAATAGACATTCTTATGTGAATAGAGATTTTAAAGGTTACAGTAAGATTTGCACTCTTTTTAAATGTGTGCATAAACATGCAGGGGTGTCATACCTAAAAGGATGTGCACCAAAATGTTAACGATGGTGACGTTCTTAAGTTGTGAGATAAGCACGGTCTCTAATTTCCTTCATGTTATTTATCTGTGCTTCCTAAATTTCCTATAATGTCCATGACTTGCTTTAGTTAAGAGAAAAAGAACATAGATTTTTTCAGTAGAAAGAAATGGCCACCACCATTCTACGGGAGTATTTGTCAATGCAACAAAAGCAATAGATGCTATAGGCCCATTATTTATCTTAGGTTCTTTTCCATTCAAAGTGAAAACCCCTTTCCAACAAAAATGAAAGCAACAAAATATAACATTTGTTTTTCATTACTCTACTTTTCTGTGGCCATCCTATAATATTAAATATTAAAATGGTCTGAGGGCAATATTCAACAGTATCAATTTAAACATAGCAGAGTTGTTCAGTGGGCTATAGTCTTGATATTTAATCTGCTAGTATGAGCTTATAAAATCTTTTGGTGTCTCACTTTAATTACTAATAAAAGGGGGACAGGTTGTGAGTCATACTCAGCTCTTTGAAGAATATGAGGCCAATCAAACCGAAAAGATGCTTTAATTTTGTTTGGTCCTAGTTCCTGCTTCAGAATAGGATTAAAAATAAATATAGAGAAAGGGATGAAGAAAACGAGTCACCTAATTTACATCTAACATAATGCAAACAAGTATTTCTTTAATAGGTGTTCAATACCTAATGCTCAATTGCAGCAACTTAGAAGCAGCTTCTCAATGGGAAATCTTAGCATTTCTAATCTTGCTGCAGATTTTTTACCTTGTCAACTTGGAAATCATCTGTTTTTGAAAAAGAAAAATCTTTTACTTGGAGACAAAGGTAAGCCACAATACACCTCCAACTAATTAAAGACAAATCTTTTCTGGAACAATGGTACAAAGAAAAAGGCAAATTATATTTTATAACTCAGACAAAACAATCATCCACAAAAAGAATATTACCTTCTTTTAATTATTAGAATAAATCATACCATGGAAAACTGGCACGCAGTGAAGATAAGATGATGATAAATATAATACAAAACAATAAAAGGAGATAGATTCGCTCTCTATTCAAGCAATCTCGTCCTTGTTGCAAGTAAAACCCTTGAGGGACCACATACCAAGAGGCACCCCAGAGGCCTCAAAATGCCTATGGTACTTCACATAATACCAGAATATAACACAGTTCTATTAAGTTTGACCCAATTTAATCTTCAGTAACTGGCTGTTTGTAGTATTCCAACTAAAATAAAACATTTGAAACTCTTGGCTCAAAAAATTTTAGCTGTTAGGAGAAAATATGTGGTAGGTATTTTATTCCTTAAGATGGGTTAGATCAGCATGGAACCGGTAGTTTGTATTTGGCCAGGTAGGGTAATGCACATTAGGGGATAGAAAAATAAGAATGAGTGCAACCTGGGTTGCTGCTCAAGTTCTGGATAGGAGAAGCCTCTTTTCTTCCAGTGAAGAGTGCGGCACTGAAACCTAGGTAAGTTTCTAGATATTTTTCATGTCTTTGGTTTGGAGCTCCACAACAGATACTTGGAAACAACACTTGCAAGAACTCTGGTTACTTTGTGTAGCAGAAGGACATTTAATTTAAAAAAAAAAAAAGTCACAAAAGCTAATAAGTCATTATTATTTACAGGCCAATTGAGCAGTTACCCACTGTTCATCATGATCCTTAGATGAAGTCTGTCTCCATAGACAGATCTACATAATCTATGACAAGATTTTTCTGGCAGTTCTGGGAGAACCACTCACATCTCACCTTTCCCAAGAGTAGATTTGCTATGGTGAATGGATCATCATTCCTATAAAGTTCTATCTAACATCCTATAAAGTTCTATCTTCAGCCACACCTTCCAGCGGCACCCTTAGCTCTAAAAAATAGTGCATCACCCTGGGGAGAATCACCTAAAGAGACATGTTTCCTATACTGGCAATTTAATCCCCTCTAAATTTCTGTTTTGGTCTCCTCCAAATAATGGCACACCTCTCTCCTGTTTTTGTTTGTTTGTTTGTTTGTTGTTTTTCTGAGACAGAGTGTCACTCTGTCGCCCAAGCTGAAGTGTGGTGGTACAATTTCAGCTCACTGCAACCTCCAACTCCAGGGTTCAAGTTATTCTCCTGCTTCAGCCTCCTGATTAACTGGGACTACAGGCATGTGCCACCACGCTCAGCTAATTTTTTATATTTTTAGTAGAGATGGGGCTTCACCATGTTAGCCAGGGTGGTCTCGAACTCCTGACCTCGTGATCCGCCTGTCTCGGCCTCCCAAAGTGCCGGGATTATGGGCGAGAGCCACCATGGCCGGCCTCTTTATTCTTAAATATATTAATCTTGACTAGAACTCTATCCACGAACCCACCACCCAGTTAGGCAGGGTACTTGATGCCACATGGTTCTTCTGATGGTCTCTAGAAGACTATGGAATATTTCTCCTGCAGTAGAAAATCCCAGCCGTCTTGGACCACAAGGCTAGCTTAGTGAACTTTGCCTCATTCTCCTAAGTGACTGGGATTCACAATACAACATAAAAACATAGACACATGAGAAATACGAAATTTCTAATAATAACCATGGGTTGCCTGGAAAAATCAAGAGTGTAACATTTGATACTGAACAGCACATGTTTCTAGTCCACCCAGATATAACAATATTATGAGAAAGGGAAAAATATAAATATAGAGTTTATTTTTCAAGAATTTTGCCCACGAACATAATTGATAGACAACAAAGTGTTAATTAGGGAGAATAGAGCTAAGAGAATGTTGGCGTTGTCTTCATTTCTGTTAATGCTTTTTTCAGATAAGTGAAATCTGGTTGTTTTTATAATGTTTATAGCTATCATTTGGTGCACACTATATGTCAGGAAGTTTTCATGTTTTTTACTTAATCTACATAATTGCCCTCCCTTATCCCCATTTTATGTGCAAGAAAATCAAGGTTCAGAAGGATAAAGTAACCTGTCCACTGCCAAAAATCTTGTAAGTGAGAGAGCCTGGTTCAACTGAGGTGCAGACTCTAATGCCCATGCACTGTAGCTTACAAACGAAGGCAGTGAAGAGGGAAAGGCAGGGTTGTACGAAAGAGGTTACCATTGCATGAGTAAACAAAATCTCAAAAGAGACTGAAAAATTGGACTCAAAACCCAAGCACAGGAAGAAAGATATGCCTTAAAAGATGGAAATGTACTTCCCAGAGACAGAAGGAAAGACTACATTAAAAATTAAATGACCGGGTCTGGTGGCATGCACCTGTGGTCCCAGCCACTTGGAAGGCTGAGGCAGGAAGATCGCTTGAGGCCTGGTATTTCAGACTGTAGTACACTGTGATCATGCCTGTGAATAGCCACTGCACTCCACCCTGGGCAACATAGCAAGACTCCATCAATAAAGAAAGAAAAGGAAGGCAGGGAGGGAGGAGAGGAAGGAAGGAGAGAAAAAGAAAGAGAGAGAAAGAAAGAAAAAAAGGGAAAAAAAAAGAAGGAAAGAAAGAAAGATTAAATGGTTTTATATTTCAAAGTGACATTACCACTAAAATAATATTGGATGATCACCTAGAAGGTTAAAGTTTGTAGAGGTCTTTAAAGCTACTTACCTATATTGGACAGTATGCTAAAAATTTTACTAAAGGGTGGAATTTATTGCAACAGGTCTGTGTTGGACTTTAGCCAGCCACTTAGTTACTGATCTTATAATTAGTTGCACTCACTTTCCAGACAGCCCCACAGTGCAAGCCAGAAGCTCTGAGGACAGCATTCCTAAATCTATATAATACAGTCTTACAAGGTAATAACAATAGTAGCCACAATATGGTAAATGACAAGAGCTTTAGACAGAGAATTGAGCCCTAAATTCTAGCTGTAGATTTACTAACTAATCTTATGAGCCTAAGAAATGCACTTAACTTCTTTGTGACCCATATTTCTAGTCTGTGTAAGAGGAATTCATTTACTCAACAAATATTCATTGAGTGCCTCCAATGTTGCACTCTGTACTCAATGTATCCACTCTCCTGGAACTGATATCCTAGTAAGAGGTAGCAGAGCCAGAAAATCACAAAAGAAGCAAATCCACAAACAAAGTTTCAGAAAGTGACATGTAGAAAATAACACAGGAAAATGTGAGAGAATATGCAGCAAGGAGGTACATTTTAAGCTTTTACCATATCAAGGCGAGAGATGATGGCTGGTTCTTGACAGTTAATTGGATAGATTCAGGATAGCAAGAAGATAAGATTGACTGATGACTAGATAGAGGGTGGTGAAGGTCATAAGAACCAAGCAGAAGTTCCGGGAGTTTTTCTTTTCAACAACTGTGTAGATGAGGGTGGCGTTTCCTGACCTGACGAAAAATGCTAAAGAATGAGCTTGGAGAGTCAGTAAACAAGAGATGGTTTTTAGATATTGCCCTACATAATCTTTGAGGTTGATTCCACTTGAAGAATGCTCCATGACTCTAGATTGTGATCACATAGGCATTTTGAGAAGTGAAATATGGTGTGAAATAAATTATATTCATGTCAATGAGTAACTGAAGCAGGATAGAAATGGTGGTCAAGAGAACCCAAGACATGTAGAAACTGTGTGTGAGTCCAGTTGGTAAAATTTATAAATGCAGTTGTCTAAGTCACTGAATATAAAGATCAAGAGTAATAGCACAAAGAAGAAGGTTGTTGGTCCAGAGTGAGTCATTGGGAACTAGCAATGGTGGTCTGGAGATCCATACATGATATGCAGAGCATGGCATATACATCTATCTGGAAGACAGCATGCAAAGCAAGAATGACAGGAACTACTCTCCGCCACTCATTTGAGCAAGCGATCTTGCCTCTGCCTCTTTATTCTCAAAGAATAAATGAGTTAGGAGACTAGAGGAATATGCCTGGGTGGGTTTAGTGTGAAACCTGCCATTTTATTTTGTGAGGGCTGGACTTATCACCTCATAAGTGTGAAAACAGGTGTGAAAAACCCCTCCTCATCCTCATTACTTCTAGTAAATGAATTCTTTTTTAAAACCGTTTACTCACACAGTAAATGATTCCAAATATCTCATAGTCATTATTCCCCTGCCTATTCCTCACCTTCTTCAAAAGAACAGTCTAAAACTCTTGCAATCTGGAATGTGGTGTCACAGTAAGTTTAGGAAAATATGGGGTTAATTGCTATGGAACACATTTTGATTTCACTTTTCTGCAAGTGACTACACTCAAAAATACTCATTTGCCAGCATCTGCTTCATAGGAAGATGCTCCTGAAATGTTGTTAGGCAGGATGGGGGACATGGCTGCCCCCTAAAAAGGAACCACATTGCTGGCATCATGACCACTGGCATAGGACAGAGGACCACCTGTTACTGTTCCCATTTACAACCAGAACCAGACACAACCAAGGATCACTTGAGGTGTTACAAGTGAAAGCATTTCACAAATTGTAGTGTAATCTGCAAACATAAGATGTGATTACTATGTTCTTATTCAATCATGTAGAAATGGATGTTGGTTATAAGTGGGGAGAATTCCTACAGCTTTTTCATTCTTTAAGGCTGGATCGCAAATGTACCATCACAACCAAAGCTAGTTTTAAACAATCTAAGCAGTTACTGTTGCTGAGAAGAATGATGATTTGACATGTGTATTATTTGACCATAATAGTTTCACTTCAGCACTAGATATTTGACATTCAACGGTGCTGAAAAAAGTAAAGGGCGGTTTTATCACACCTTTTTACATTTGGTAAGTGATAGGTCCCACCCAATTAAAGTTCCATTTTATTTTAAATGATAGATTTTACCAAAACCACCTCACCTAAACCCCTATCTCATCTATTTATGTCAAATTCTAACCTCTTCTTAAAAGTACAGAAGCAGATATATCCACTAAAATTGTTCCCTGTCACACTTAGCTTTGCAATACACTTATCTAATAAATTTTATACCCTTCTTTCCTACCCACAGAAAACATTGGTTTTGCTATTTTTTTTCCTCTCCTCCTAATACCATCCATTCTCTGGTTCTATTATTTCTAAGTTCATGTACATACAAGTCTCCATTATGACAAGAAAATATATTATTCAGTCCTTTAATCCATCCACCCTTAGTCATGTTTTAAAAATGCTTCCTTCTCCTTCTCCCTCTGTCAGTAAAGTGAGAATATAAAAAAGACACACAGCATAAAGTATTTATAAAGCAAAAACAATATTTAGCATAATTGGCTTTGTTTGAACTGATGTGCAGAGCATCTGTAAATGCATGTCCTCCTTTATGGGTTGCTGCTTTCACATGATTTTCCTTTAATGTGAGCTTTGAAAGGCTAAGGACCCATTCTCCATTAAGTCTTCGGCACTGTAATTCTCCTGTCTAGGAAGCCACCGTGTTGATGTCCCAATCATTAACTTTAGTATGTTGAGGAATCTCTTTACATACAGCTAATCATGTGCATTTTTAAGTTTTAATTTACAAATGCATCCAGATACATTGACCTAAGGCCGATGCACACCATCCTGCCTCCATATCTACATCACTAATTTGACAGCATGAAAGTGTTAATGTTAATTTTATTTTGAATTTTCTAATTAAACATTTCTTTCATCCTGAACATAAAGATTTATAATAGATTATTAGCAAATTACTCATCTTATACTATTAGAAATAGTTTTAAGAGACCATACCTATTGGGAGGAAATAAGCAACTCCAAGCACATGCAAATTGTTGCCATGTTTTACAAGTTGCAAATTCTAGAAGTCAAGTGTATAGCAAGCTTAAAAAAAAAAAAAAAAAAGCCCGCTGAATGCAGTGATGAAGACATTCAGATCAACAAGGCATTCTAAATTCACGGTCTTCCAGGTCCGAGTTAACATAGTGATTTCCACTCAAGGGACACTGGTCATCAAATCCAAAATCTGTTCAAAATAAAAGGACAAAAATGAGATTTAAACACAACTTAGAAATTCTATGGGTTTATTTAAGAAGTGCTATTTAAGCTGCAAAGGATTTCCTGTCATTCTTGTTTTAAATAATTTTATAATATTCTTTTGTTCTTGGGTTACTCTATATCCAAATAATCATGTATGTAAATGACTCAATACAACAGTGGATGCCCCGACAATGTAAACATTATTGTTTATCCAGAAGCATTATATGTTCATGCAAAAAAAAAAAAAGGCATTAAAAGCTTGTGGTCAGATCAAAAAACCACAACTGTAATTGTTTATTTATACAACTCACCATTACTCTGTAGTGTAAGTTTACATTTTTTAAAAATTTCTAAACAATGCTGAGTTAGTCTTAGAAGAGTGAAAAATGTATGGTTTGCCTAAATGATTAAAGACAAACAACTTAGATCTATGCATACAGCAAAATGCTTTAATATGGAAATTATTCACTTTGCCCAGGCTTATAGTTTTCATTTTTATGCTGCCCTTGAAACTCCATGATAACAGGGCCATTCAGTGGAATTTCTGCATTTTTCTCTTTAGTTCAGGGCAGCTGGTTTCTTTCCTCTCGAAGCAGAAAGCTAAAGTATATTTATCACTCTAACAGTGACTCAAAACAAACAGGAAGTCTTCATCAGCCGGCTCCTGGGCATAGCTGATATTAGGTACTGGCAGAAAGGAAACAGAGACCTCATTCTCTGAGAGTCCGACAGAATGTACACGCAGATGCAGGCGATAACAAAGTTAGGGATGCTCCCAATGACCACCATGTTCTCCCAGGATTAAGTGCTCTTTGCAATGCTCGCCAGCTTTCAGAGTCTGTGAAAATTCCTCAGGAGTTTTCCTTTCCATTGCAGTGTGAAAGAGAAGTTTGAACTGGATACCACGAGCCTTACAATCCTTGTGAACCTATGCGCCAAAGGAAACCTGGGAGGGAGCTATTCTGGGAGATTTGGCTTTGATCTGGTTGCTAGGAAAAAGCCCTGCTTTTGTCTGGAAGTATTCTGAATGGCTCCTTCAGTCAGAACGAGGCCGGCAGGTCACTGTCTGAATTAAGTGAAGAGGATTTTTTTTAACACTAAAATTGAAGTTGTTGCTGTATGCCATAATAAAGCTGGAGAGAGCGGACCGTGCTGCTGAGCAATGGCAACGGCTCTTTGCTACAACCTAAACTCCAAGGTATACTGTGAAAATCACTGAAGCGTGCTTGCAGATCAAATATATGCAAATATTCCTCCGTGGCACATATGTTCCTAGAGACCTTCGCCTTCACCTCCTTTTCAAATGAAACCTGTTTCAGATTCAAAGCCCACTTTGTTTTTATTAATACAAATGTTCACTACCAAACCATTTTTAACCTTTACTAATAAATAGAGAGGTCATACAACTCACACCTAACTTTTTTCAGCCAAACCAAACTCCAAATGGATTGCACTGCAAACTACTGATACTAATGCAAAAGTATTAAGCAATACACTTTGGGGGTCCTTTCAATATTTTCTTTTTTATTTGTCAGCTAATCTCTTTGTTTATGGTAATGCGTGTACCTTTGTATAAGGACTTTACAGCCATTATCTAATCTTCACAGATCCTGGTGAGGTAGAAAGGGAGCAAATCTTATCTCCATTCTACAGATGAGGAAACAGAGATGAAGGGAGGTTGAGTAACAAGCTCACATTTTAAGTGGTGCATTCTGTCCAGATGTAAAAAAAGAAAAAAAGACAGTATGGCACAGGCTTTGTTTTTCCAGGAGTGAGGCTAGATTTTCACCCACCACCCATCTGTTCACCAGTCCCCTTAATGACCGGCATTTCCCAGTGACTGCACACTTTCCACACAATCTGTTGAGAAAACACGTAGCAAACTGACCCACATGAGGATCAAACCCTTGACCTTGGCACCAGGTGCCCATGAACTGAGCCACAGACTGAAAGCCTAATTGCCCCCAAGTAGAATGGGACCAATTGCTCCCCTTCTCAATCATTCTGGAAAAGAAAAGAAGGGGCTACTTGTCATGAATTTATCTAGTCTTGTTCTTCCTCAAGCTTGAAATGTATTTTACATTCCAAGCAAATCCTGAATTATGAGATATAAATACAAAAATAGCAGAGAGTTAAGAAGTAAACTACATAAATGAAAATTTAATTTTAAGAAAAGAAATAAATGAGGGGGAAGTACACAGGACCTGGCACCTTTAGGACCACAGCATCATTGCTGGTATAAGTGGTTCTTCACTTGTATTTGTACCTGCAAATCTAGATGGTAAAGATGAGGAAAAGTTAACAATGAAACAGATTGTTTAACAAATAATATTAAATATCCTCTTTTAAAGACAGTAGAGGATTTTATTCCTTGGAAAAAGTTAGAGTGAAAATATAATCAAAACTACTGGAGTATTAGGTAGATGCTACCTGTATTGATCAAGTGATAGAGGATTATCTTCCCAAAACAGGCTGTGGAAACAACTATGTGGAAGATATCGGAACACCTTCCAGAGGTTTCAGGAGCAGGAGGAAGACAGCCTAGCCTATCTTTTGGAATGTAAATTACCCTGCAGACCACTAGGCAAAAAACTCATGAAGCTCAAACCAGACATCCCTACCAAAAGATGCTCAAACTAGAAAATAGAAGTGTTTTCAGGATAACATAACTTCTCTCAGCCTACCTGTTAACTTACTCGACTTTCTTTTCAAATTCTGTATACAGTAGTAGATCTGTGAGTTATCTATCCATGATCACTACAAAAATTTCCGAAATCTATCGCAGAAAGCCACAAAGAAGATTTAGGTTTTAGTATCAACTTGACGGATTCTGAGCTCTCTCAATCCAGGACTACCAGTGTGTTGAGCCCAACTCTAAATGTAGGCAGGGACCGAATTGCTTTCCTGAAATGGCAACAGGCTAACAGTACCAATTAGTGAGACTGCACAATGGTTCTTCAGAAACTGCTGAAGACCAGCTCTGAAGATCCCTCCTGAGTAGGACCCAAACCCTAAGGCTTGCTATACCCATGCTTATTCACTGCTGCCTGTGCAAATGTTCCAGCAAGCCGGGAGGACTTGGCATTAATTTCTCAGTGTGTCGCCATGGCTAGAGCTAAGCAAGGGCCAAAAATGAATTAGGTAAATATAGGATGCTTCAGGCACAAATGCAGCAGGTGAATTTATTTGCAAATTACTGTTTTTTATTTTTCTCACTTAAGATTCTCTTTAGAGACATAGAAGATAACTTTACCATTTTTAAAGTAAAGAAAAGCAATATTTGGTTTCAATATTTGGTTCATAGCCAATCATACAAAAGTACTTATTAAAAGAATCCTTTTTTAAGTTATTATGCATTTATTACAGGATTATTGACTTCAGTGATGAAAATTGTATTGTTAGGGTTGGGTTGACTTAAGACAGTTTTTTTTTTTTTTCCTGGAGATTTCTCTGTCATTTAATTGAGTCACCTTATTCCTTCTGCCTCAATACACAACTGTTCCTGTTATTTTTTGAATTAATTTGGATAAAAGCCTTCTGCAAAAGCCATCTTTCTGGATCCACAACCTCCTTTCTGAGCATTTGTTAACTCATTACATTATACAAAAGTGAATCCACCCACTAGAAATTAGATAATCTATTCTGGTTTTAATATTTTTTGAAAGCTTACAAAGTGCTAATCACTAAAGCAGTGACTCCCAGCTCTTGTTTTGTGACAGCCTAAGATATCTCCAATTACCTCATAGATCACGAAAAACAAAATTCCAAAAAAATTTCAGAAGAAAATTATAGTTGTTTTAATTTGAAATATAAATATCTGCCATGGACATAGGAAGTGTGTCATAGTGCGACTTGGTGGGCTGGATCCTTGTAAGAAAACAAACAACAATAGTCTATTGAAACTCCTCAAAGCTCAAAATCATTATGCTCTCCAAAAAAAAAAAAAAGGAAGAAGAAGAAAGAAAAAAAAGAAGGAAAGAAATTCTATTTTATTTTTAGGAAATGAAATTCTAACATACACCTTATGACAGGCACAAAAAGGAACTAGGACAAAACCCATTCCAGGACATTTCCTGGAGGAGAATACAAATAAGGTGTGTCACACATTTTCATGAATAAAATAAACACGATAATATCTAATAACACCATTACACTATTCAGTGTGCTTAAATTACAGTTGTACTGAGAAATGAGAAAATCTCTGGAATAGGACCAGGATTGCTTTTTAATTGTCCATTAGAAAAAGCAAAAAATAAAATCGCCTGCAATGATTTCCTTTCGAGATCATTCACCTTATTTTTGAAATACAAAATCAAAAACATATTGAGACGCATGGTGAGGCTGGGTAATAAACCCGAAGCAAACTGTCTCCTTTCCTCAGCTCAGGCTCAGCAGCTCCAGCAAGCCCACAGTGCCAGCTTGAGACTGGCAAGGCAACTAGCATTGCACAAAACAAAATCTTAATTTTTCAGTTCCGGCTGATTCCACTGAGAACATCTCTCTCCCCTCACCTTTTCTTTCTTTCTTGTCTTTTTTTTTCTGAATCGAGGTCTTTCTATTTAGGGATGTGTTTCCATTATGTGAGATGTCTCCTAAGCCAATGAAGAACAATGATTATTTTATTTTCACATTAAGATTCTTCTCCCAGGGCCATATTCCATAAATGAATGGCGTGTAGGACACACCGCTAATAATAACATCCACCAACTATGCCAACACAAGTGCAAGAGAAGCACAGGGAAGCTAAGGCTAGCCAAAGGAATTCTCCCATACCTACAGTGGCTGGCTCCTTCCAAGAAAGCTGTTGGGTCTGCTTGCTTATTGACTTGTGTATTTGCCAGGAAGGTATTCCTTTTACAAAGTAAAAATAAATAGCTCCTACAACTTCTCCCTCGTCTTGAAATCACCATTTCTACTAGAAAATAAACTTGTAAACTCCAACTGTTAAGATACTTGAGAACTCTACTAGATAAAACATACCAGAATTTGGTGAAGGAGCAATACTGGCTAGGAAAGGAACTGGAAACAAGGTCATTTCCCATTCAAATTTAAATGTCACCATGAAATACTGTAGGAAAATCAAACACATCCAGAGTGATTGCACATGTCACAAACTCAACTCATTTGACCTCCCCAGCACTTGTACCCTAGTGTTACTGTCACTGAATTGTCTGGATTCCAAAGAGCATATTGGCTGAGCTCTCACCCACCCTGCAGATTAACTAAGACCATTTTTTTCCTTTTAAATCTCAGGCTTGTTTTTCCCCTTCAACACAAAAGGCTTTTAGTCCACCTACCCACCATCAATAAGCTGGTATGCAAGAAGAAAGCAACTTAGTTAACTGTTGAAACAGAGCATAGAAAAACACACCCAATTTATTCTACAATCTCTGTCATGTACTAGATAAAATGCAAGCTTCTACCCATTCCTCAAGCCATCCTCACCCTCATTCTTTTCATTCATCTTCATCCATTTAACAAATATTTATTGAGCACTGACTATGTTCAAAGCACTTTGCTGGTCACTGAGTTTGCAGCACTGGATAAGATAAAGCAAGTCCTGAATTTCTAGGCTGAATGTCTAGAGCTGAAATTCTCCCAGAGAGAGATAGCAAGATAACAAATAATACTGTTTTAAAATATTTGCAAAAAAGTACAAGAACTATAAAGGAAATATAATTGGATAGAAGGATAAAGATTGATTTGAAAATAAATACAAAGACAGTGACCTGCTTCTTCACAAATGAGAGGAGAAAATACTCATGGGCACAACATTTTAGGTTGCTAGTCCAGGGAAGGGTTCTCTAAAGCTGGGATATTTTAGCTGATATTTTATTGGAAGAGAGGGACAGAAAAAAAAAGAAAATTAGTAAAAATGCCCGTAGGTGACAATGAGCTTGGTGAGTCCAACGAAAAGAAAGGAGGCGGGAAGGCTGATATGTAATGAAAATGCCAAATGAGGTTAGGCTGGGAATTTGAGGGACTTGCAGGTTGGAATTTATTCCGAATGCAATAGGCAGTCTTTGGGGGATATTAAACAAGGAAGCAACTTGATCTGACCGAGGCTTTCAAATAGCAAAGTGTCTGCTTTCTGGGGATCTAATGAAGAATTGAAGCAGGGAAGGTTCAGGCTTTTAGAATGAGAGGGAAAAAGGGTTAAAAAATAACCGTCATGTTTTTGAGTTGGACATTGAGAGGATGGTGGGCCATTAATTGAGATGGAGATGACCGGGAGGAGTAGAAGGTTCCTGGGATTAGAAATTCACTGATTCCACCTAATCCCTCAGAAGTCCTTGAACTCATGAAAAGTGGCCTTTTTTTCAGCGCTCCTCAATTTTCTTATGTTCTTGTCTCCTATGTAAATCACAATGTTCCGGGTTTCTTGCATGCTTTTCAATTCCATTCCCATAAACTTCAAACCCTAGCTCAAAATCCAGTTTATCTAAGAAGTCTGCCCATTGAAACCCTCTGCATAGTGATTGTTCTTCATTAATATCGATCTTTCAGGGTTCTTTTTATTACACATCTTTTACTCTATTTTATATTCTGCTCCTACTGAATTTCGACCAAATTTCTGCGCCTCCCTCCCTTTTTCAGCCCCAACTGCCCCACCTCCCAAGTGCACCCCTTGCATATATCCAGTGCTTCACTGAGCTCTGTTTACCCAATCCTGAGCTTGGCCCCTGCACAAACAAACTGGCATTCTCTCCCAATAGCTCTACCTGTCACAAGTTCCTGTCAATCCTTTAAGACCCAGAATGAAATGTCCCCTTTTCAAGAAACCATTTTTGACTGGGCATGGTGGCTCAGGCCTGTAATCCCAACACTTTAGGAGGTCGAGATGGGCGGATCACCTGAGGTCAGGAGTTCGAGACCAGCCTGGCCAACATGGTGTAACCCCATCTCTACTAAAAATGTAAAAAATTAGCCAGGCATGGTGGCGGGTGCCTGTAATCTCAGCTACTCAGGAGGCCGAGGCAAGAGAATCGCTTGAACCCAGGAGTCGGAGGTTGCAGTGAACAGAGATCACACCACTGCACTCTAGCTTGGGTAGCAAGAGCAAGACTCAAGTCT
Source organism: Piliocolobus tephrosceles (assembly GCF_002776525.5). Classification (NCBI taxonomy): domain Eukaryota; kingdom Metazoa; phylum Chordata; class Mammalia; order Primates; family Cercopithecidae; genus Piliocolobus; species Piliocolobus tephrosceles. The sequence continues at coordinate 30,228,229 of NC_045444.1, read as the reverse complement.
AAGAAAAGAAAAGAAAGAAAAGAAAAGAAAAGAAAAGAAAAGAAAAGAAAAGAAAAGAAAAGAAAAGAGAAAAGAAAAGAAAAGAAAACCATTTTTGACCCCTCCCCAATCAAACGTGATTTCTCCATCCCCATCCCCTAGGAGGCAGTGGAGTATAATGGTTGGCATCTTCAGCTGTAGGGTCACACTGCCCCCATTCACATGCCCACCACTGCCATGTGCTACTGTGTGCCCTTGAGCAACTTACTACAAAATATCGCTCATGGTTGCTTCATCTGAGAAGGCCAGGATGAAGCAAGGGAGAGGAAGTAAGAGTACCTGCACAATGAAGTCATTGTGCGAATTACAGGAGGCAACACACCTAAAATAGACCATCTATCACCTGGCCCATAAGAAGGACTCTTCAATGTTAGATGTTTTTGCCATTTTCATTTCAGCATTCTTTGCCTGTCTTGTGAAAAACAACAGTCTTCATTCTATTGTGGTTGTCTTAAACTCGTTAGATTAACAGCTCTTTGAGGGCATCATGGTGCCTTCTTCATCTCTGTATTTGGTAGATATTTTATAAATACTTATTGATAAATAAATGTCAAATCTAAAACAGCTAATTTTAAAGAATTTCATTTCTTTTACACAAATACGTTGATTTTCCTCAAAGTAGAAATACTATCTTCTTGTTTCTTATTTTAAAATTCCATATTGCCCAATATGCACCTATATAGTGTGTGTAGTGTGTGTATATACCATACATAGATACTGTGTATATGTAGTATATACTACATAGTGTATACTACATAGGTACTGTGTATACTACATATGCTACATACTACAAATACCCAGTTTCATTAGTACTGTATACTATAGGGTATATACTTTTAATTTTCTGAATTATCTCTTGAACAATCAATACAAGCAATGCACATATTATGCTAAATTAACCAATGAAACTGCCTTTAAAGAGGGAAACTATCTCTTCATTTATCCTAAACACAAGGAATTGCAACAATAGGGCATCATTGCAGCTCACAAGAATCTTCAGGCCTCTGAAACCCAGAGTTAGGCAGGAGGTTCTTGTTAGTGACATGTGCTGTCTCATCAACATCAGTTAATATTTATTGGACAAAGCGAGGATGCGGCACACGATGCTGCGTGTTTTGCACACATTTTTTAAATATGAAGACACTATCCCAAGCTTTCTTACATGTGGAGAAAAACAGTATTCACAAGCACAATAAATAATAAAAAAATACATGTTTCTATAGGTTTATGAATAATATTGTATCTCATCATGTAAGGAATGAAACCTTCAATGAGAAGGTAGATCTTGACTGGCTTTGAGATATGACAGGGACAGAACCTAGTGGAGAAATAAAGAAAAAGACTGTAGATTTGAAACTAAATCAAGGTTGTTGTTAGCTTGCATTTTGTTTTTAATTAAAGGCAACATGCTAAAATAGGGAAAAAAACCAGATTTAAAGATAAACTTGAAGTCTCTACATCTTTTTTTCACAAAGTATCACTTAAGCTCAAAAGGATTTGTTATCATTTCTATTAAACATAATTTTATTATACTCTTTGTTTCTAGAGTATTTGTTTCTACCCAAATAATTATAGATGGAAATTATACAACTCTGCCTAAAGGATATCATTTTTCTGTAGTGATGAACTCGTATCAAAACTCCAGAATAATTTGATGTCAAAACTCCAGAATAATTTGATGTAATACAATCTTTTGTTGCTCTCTTTTGTTCACTTGGGTTTTTTCTCTCTGTTTTTGCCCTCCTGACCTCCATTTCTTCCCTTCTTTCTTCTTCTCCTGAGTTTTCCAGCTTTTGTGAATAATTTGGTCAACTCTTATAACTGAGAGTCCACACCCTCAGGCCGCAGTCAGCAGCTATATTCAATTCTACAGACTGAGTTATTTAACTGAACAAGTTCTTGTCTCCAATACACACTCTGCTTTTCTCGGTTGAGTTGTAACACATACTTTTTTCATCAACCTCTAAAAAAAGTAACAAAGACTCCATTCTTACAAACCAACTCAAGAATACAGGATAATTTTTCACGTAGCATCATCTATTAAGTGTTCAATATTTCCAAGCCACAATCTAACTGCCTATGGCATATCCTGAATTCTGACATATATATATATAAAAAGAAACTTGTCCAATTCTATCTGTAAAATTCATCTTTCTTGAAGTCTGATTGACAAACTACCTCAAACACTCAAACTGAAACAAGTGGGTGATAAAACCACTGAGATAACCATTGTCTGTTCTATTTCTTAATTTCTACATACTTCTTTATACCTTTAGTGACTTCACATCTAGTAGAGCCTATAGGAATTACATGTTTGAATTAAATAAATTTTTGGCCTTTGTCTTTCTGCCTTATGGATAGATTCTCTGCTTAGCTACTGATATTTATTTATCCATTACTGTTCAAATTAGCTAAGTGGCAAAGTCCATAACGTAAAAAAAAAATAAAAAAGTAGAAAAACTGTTTAGCTCTATTTGAAACTAAAGGATCTCTCCTAATTTTGCATCTAGTAATTGCTCTTCAACATAATTATAAGAACATATCCACTCTTACTACTCTTGTTTCTCTTTCCTCCTCCTAAAAGAAGTATATTAAAATTGAAGGCATTTACTTTTAATTCATCAAAATTGGTCTTGGCCATTGCATTTGTTTGCTTTTTTACCTACTGAAAGCTGCAATTTGGAGAGTAATGAGGGAGAGAGGTCACTGAGAAGAAAGACATTATTTGATATCAAAGTAACATTACAATAAAAAGGATTTTTCCCCACATACTTCAAAACCGACTCAGAATTTAGAAAATAAAGCAAAATTACTTTTTAAAGTGGAAATTTAAGTAGAAAGTTAAAAAGTTTAACTACTTTATTTTTAAATAGTAAGCTCCCACAAAGGTGGATTTTAGTCCATTTTGTTTACTACTGAATCCCCACGCCTAGAACAGTGCCTGCCACATAGTAGAGGTTAGCTCGATAAATAAGTGTTCAATGAATAAACTACCTTACCCCAAAAAAGTTGAAACTTGTTTACTAGCTGTCAAAAGTTGGTTCCTTCATGTATAAAATAGCATCAATTGTATAATTGGCCCCTCCTTCCTCCTTTTGTGGAAAGCCAACAAAAGAATTGTAACTTTTCACCTAAGGATCAAAGGTGTCAACCTATTAGCTCATGCTACTTTAAAGTCTTGGATAATAGTCTTCGGTTATTTTTAGATAATTTCTTTTGTTTCAAGCTTGAAAAGAAGTATTAACAAAGATAAAAAAAAAATCACTGATTCAGAACAGGAAAATTCATATTAAGAAGATCAAAATATAGTATGTAGAGGCTGTGAGCTAGCCTTCCAAGCACACAAGCCAAATCTTGCTTCAGATACTGAAGTATCATATTGGTCTCACTTGAGACCCATCAACACAAAAGGAATGGGGAGAACTTGGAAAGTAGAAATTCTAAATGGGAGGTAAAAATAATTTTAAAATTATAAAGTGACCCATGCAGTCTCAATACATAATACAGTAGCCAAGAGATAGAAAAATACAACCAAATTGAAACAATGGCTAATTCTAGATGGTGGAATCATAGGTAAGTTTATTCTCACCCACAATTTTCTTTATGTCCAAGTACAATATGTATGTAAGACTAATGCAGTCAGAAAGAAAATAATACAAATACTTTTTAAACCAAGAAAAGAGCCAAGGGTAAAAATCATATGATATATGAAGAAAACTTAAAGGATTAAGATTACACAGCCAAGGAAGAGAAGGCTCATGGATAATTTAACAATCTTCATTGCTTAAAACAACCATGGACGCAAAACTATGGAAAACACAAAGAATGGGCTTATTTCTCATTTTTATAAATATAGATAGACAGATACATACATACATAGATACATACGCACACATACTTACAGGAAGTAAGCCTCACAGAGAAAGGGCAAAGGGCACACAAGTTAAGCAAAAGACAAAAGAAAAAACACCCAGATAATTAGAGTATTGCTTAAGGCAGCAACTCTTATGGTGGGATATGTAGATGGAGAACATGAAAAAGGACAAAGGGGTTTGCCTTCTCAAGAGGACACTGCAGAATCTCAGGAAGAGGTGTGTTACTAAAAAGAGACATGTTTAAAATAAAGGTTATAATAGAATCCCTATTGTACCATAATTTAGGTATACCCATGGAAGTATCCTATGTGTGAACATACATTCTAGAGTAGAAAAATATTTGAGAATTCCTAACCCAGGGTCCTCAAGGTGAAGGAACCTGGATGGTCACAAGACAAGATGGGCAAAAGCAGTTTCTCTTGTAGGCTGGGGTAGGGTGATCAGAAATGTAAAGTCTTTTTGAAAAGAATCAAGAGACCTCAATTTAAGCTTTGTCCCACAAAGCTAACTTGAAGCTTTCCTAATGTCTGTATATTTTGTTATATCCAAAATTACTTGGGAGAGTACAAACCCCAACTTTGCAACCTCCTTGCATTTCATGGTCAAGAAGTTATACTATATACTTTAAAAACTTCCATTTAGCTACCATTTACATTCAGTTTCTCTCTTCTGAGTTGTCACAGGTGTAATAAGCAAGAAATAAGCATCATCCACATAATAAAGATGGCCAACTTCAAGTATCATAATTGTGCCATAAGTAGGAATATCAAGAAATCATACTTTTACTTATAAGAATTGCTTTACCAACAGAAATGTCAAGAATGTCAGATGCCTTGGTTAATTGGGAAGACACTTGGAGGACACATGGTGTTTTCCAGGCTCTTCAAATCTCATTGCATAGGTGGCTATATCCCTTTGATATCATGACAAGGACATGTGACCACAGGTATCTAGAATTAGAATGGTTCAGGCCAATTCAAGCCTTCACGCTTTCACACTGGGTCTGCACCAAGCAGATAGAAAACACATAATAAAGATCTAAATCTTACATTTAGGATAGGAACTGCTCTCAAACTTTTCTGTTTTCTCAGGCAGTGCTACACCTGACAAACACAACCAAAGGAAGTATTCAACAAGAAATTCAAGTGGCTTCATTCTTCAGAAAGGAATAGTAAGGATTCACCCAGCACTTACTATGTGTTAACTACTGTACTGAACACTTTACATCCTTTATTTCTCTGAGGTCCTTAGGCTATCTAGTTCTAGCTATTCTCTCTGAAGTTAAAGTTGGGCAAACTCAGAGGTCCTTGGAAATCCCCGCCACCCCACCCACTCCCAAGCAGTAGCCAGAAATGTATCTAGACTAAGACCAGGAATTACCTAGTCCTGATCACTCAAAGAGGATGAAGACTACACGGTACAACTGGATGGGGAGAACTGAAAAATTATATTTTTATTATGGAAGATCTGGCACCACTATCTTGCATCAGAGCAAATTCTGATGGAGTTCCAAACCTGAATCATTCTCTTCAGGGTTGTTGACTCACCATATTTGGCTCTTTGACATATCACTTGCTCATTCTCTCTTTCTCTCAGCTTTGCTGTATACCCTCCTGAGACAGAAAGGGTGTACGATATTGGTGAGAGGTGATAGAGATCAAAGGGCAGCATTACCCTACTTGTTCCAAGGTGTAAGCCCCGGGACTGTTCTGTTACTCTCATCTCTACCCACAATGCTTTTATTTTCTGATGCTTATTGAACCTCGACCAAAAAGCTTATCACATTCCCATCCCCTCTTCTTCATTCTGTCTCTCTTTCCCTATGTCATCCCCTCTACCTACATACACATTCACACACACACACACACACACACACACACACCTCATACTCACACGCATCCCTTTTGCTTCAAAGGATATGGGTATCACATACTCAACAGAGAGAAAAGAAAACATTCATATCTCACCAAAGCCATACTCATGTATCTCAAGTCAGAATTTGACTTGCTTGGGAGTGGTTTCGATGTATTAGTTTCACAGTCACTAATCAATGCCACACAAGAATCCATTTCAAATATCTTTCTTTTAAATGGATCTTTGACAGCCCATGTTAGGGCAGACACTAAAACTAGAAAGAATTCTTTCTGCATCGCTTTTGTGAATACAGGATGTTGGCAAAAGATTATTAGAGTAGCTCTTTGCTGGCAGTTTCTCTTTGTTCTCCACATCTCAGAAACCTGCTAAACTCAGCTGCACGTAAAACAAAGCAGAAGCATTTTGGTGTGGGCAGCGATGCACCCTTTGGGTAGAGGGCCACATAAGTATTGGAGAAAACACTGTTTAAAAGTCAGCATTACCTCCCAAGTCAGTGATTCCTTTTCTCTAGGTTGCATAATGCTACATGGTGTTCTGCTACCTTCGTCTGGGCAGTAGACTCTCGACTCTCTTACTCTTCTGGTCTATTTTGAAGGGATGTGAAGGGAAAAGCTAAGGAAAGCCTCAAAGGTGGCGAGCTCTAAGTTTATGAACAGCAAGAAGGCAGTCATATCCTTCTGCTTTGCCGTGAAAATCAAGCATCACCTTATCATTTCCTCACCAAGATTAACTCCTGCTTCCTGAAGAGTATTTCTGAGGTAGAAAGCAGAGGTGGTGAAAAAAGAGGGAGCTGAAAAGTCCAATCTGTCAAGCTCCATTTTAGAAGAAAGGAAAACTGAAAAGTGAACGTATTTAACATGAGCCATTTCCTGCACTCAGGAGGGAAGAAAGCACGCTAGGAGCTCTGTGCAGGAGGAGATCCGCACTGGTGTTATCTCTGACCTGCAGCTTAGCCCCAGTGTCTCAGCTGCCAAAAAGCTCCCATTCAACGTTGTGCTGAGTTCATCAATGCTCCACGTGTCAGGATCCTAACAGGAAAAAGCAGGACAGACAGTCTCTCCATTCAACCGCCTGGGGACCTCATGACAACTAAAATCCCCTCGCAGACCGTCCATATCAACCTTCGGCAGGTCAGAGCACGCAACCCCTTCAGAACCACAGGCTCAGACCCACACCCTTTCCCCTTGTCAACATTGTCACTTTAAACAGAACATCGAGCCTTATCACGAAACCTGAAGTAAGTATGACAATTAAGATGGATTGCAAAGCCTGCTTGTGCTTCACAATTAACAATCACTTGGCAGCAGGTTCCACGCAACTGTTGGGGGGTATGGCAAGAACTTTATCCCTGCTTAGTGCTGCATTAGCATATTTAGTAGGCTGCAAGACATAATTCCTAAGATATGAACATATTTTTGTCTTTTTTAAAAATCTGCAATTAAGCTATAATATGTAGAAACTCTGCACCAGGCAATCAATGTGCAAATACCAAGATGGAGTTGGGGTAAGAAGGGCAAACAAAAGAAATGTTCCCCCAGCATTGATAACAACCTGAACCAGTGGCTGCTTCCAGAGTCACAGGTCAGCTAGAAAACAGTGGCTCTTTGCTGTTCATGACAAAATGGGGGAGCAGGGGTCTGGTGTTGCCCCACTGCTGCTGGCATCAGGTGAAACCCCTGTAAGAGCATAGCTACCTGCTTTAAACACACATATCTAAAAAGCAAAATCAAATCAGCCCCTGAAATGACCCTGGTGGTTACTTAACAAACTAGGCATTTTTCACAGAAAGCACCTTTTGATTCTCAATCTCTGAGTAATAAAAGATGTTGATAAAACTCACAAAGGCACTTTATTCTACAACTGTGAGGGTTAGTCCTCAAACTTCCCATTATTTTCCTTAGTGGTTGGCACATGTGCCACACCGATGAGAAGGGCTCAGGGAGTGCAGAGCCTGGACCAACATGACATGCCTAAAGACAACCCAAACTACCATTCCAAACTTCTCCAATGTGCTTGTTGCATAGATTCGGGCCTATAGTCCAAGCCTCTGTTGGGGCTGCAGAGGGAAAGAAACACAGCCAGATCTTTCTGAGATAGCCAGGACTTTGTCTTTCTTGACATCTGGGTTGCAAGAAGGCAGGATATCCTGCCAAATATATTACAGCTGTGAGACCCACCTTGTGATTAAGACTCAGCCGAGGCTGAGGAACACAAGAGACAGAGGTGAGGAGTTTTCTGGCAAACAAACCTCACCCTCTACAGATACCTCTTTTATAAAAGAAAACACACACACGTACACACACACACACACACACACAAAGTTTAGGTGAGCAGCTCTCTAGTTGCATAAAAGGAAGCATACGAAAGTAACAAATGCAATTTAGCACACAAAGTCTTTCTTTACAAAACCAGAAAAGTAGCAGATTAAAGCACCTGGCTGTCTTGGCAGGCCAAATGAGAGTCTTAGCTGTGACAAAACAAAACAGGTGTACAGGTATAAAACTTTTGCTTTCCAATAGTGCCCCTCTCTTCACTGGAATGCTTTGACAGGTGCAGAAGTTCAAGTTACAGTGGGGAAGTAGCAAATAAATACACAGCATTAGCGTCTGACGTGCTTGCTGAGCACCCAGGGATGTTAATAACTGGCAAGGTACACTAATCTCTGATTGCAACATTTGGTTTACCTTAATCTGGAGGGACAGCTGTATTAAAGAGGGAATTATACTAATCAGTTCAAGGCCCTTGCATATAAAACTTCCCATTAGGCTTAAAGTACACCAGCTTATGCTCATTCTCTAGGAGCCTTACATCTGGTTCTGAATAAGGCTGCCTCTCATTTGCAAGGTACAAACTGAAAACAAGGGGGAGGGGGGGCTGACAGTTGCTGGAGGATGGGTGATAGAAGAGGAAGCTACTAATTCTTTGAAATTTTTACCAGCACAAAACTAGCTTCTAGGCATCTTAATACTAAAAGAAAAAAAAAAAAAAGCATGTGTTATCAACCCTAGGCCATTTTTTCCTGTTACCGGAGGTGACCAACATAAAATAAAATTGATGATGTCAGTCAAAAACAGCTAAGCACAAAGCTTGGCTTTGTTATCTTAAGTCAGAAGGTATGATAGGCCATGCCATATGGCTCTAATCCGTCCCTATCTCCCATCACCTAACAGGAAACCTTCATGTAGCATGACCTTATTTGGCTGGTTCCAGGTTAGGGCTGCCCAAAGGGGATTTTTCTGTTTCTGCTATATCCAAAGGTTTATGTTGATTTTTTTCTGAGCCCTGCAAACTATAAATCCGACTGATTACTCTGCACTCTTTTGCTTGACTGAGCCTTTACAATCAGACATCCCCGTTAACAATAAGCTCCTAATGAATCAAACATCTATGGCATTAGTTTCACCTAGCTGCCTCTTTCCCATGCACTGTGCTGCTTTGTCAGACCTGGTTTGATGAGAAAAGCTAGTGACACTTGCTGCACCTATTGATAAACAATTCAGTAATGAGGGGCATAACAAAAATTACCTACAACAACCTGATTAAAAATGACAGGCAAAGCTTACTCCTTGCCCTATAGTGAAGGTAACTCTGGCACTGTGGAGGGAAAATAATGAGGTAAAATAAAATTTCCTCCTTTACCACGGAGTTCATTTCTGAACGTGTGTTTACGAAACGATGAAAATTTTTTTTAGTCATGTTTTACATTCTTTCAGGCTATGTGATTATCAATAATGTTAGGAACTCCTAGAATTCAAGATGCTTCCCTTTCAACTTTCTGAGATGAACTCCCTGCTTTTTCTACTTAAATTTTCTGAATAACCTAACTAATATCGAGATCTTCACTTTCTTTCTCAAATGTGAGTCTAGTCATTGAGGAACTTAACAGTACAAGTACTAATAATTAGTTAAGCGTAGCATGGGGATAGTAAGAAAAATTCTAACACACACACACACACACACACACATAATTTTTTGAACAAAGTAGAAAAACTTTGTGGACAATATCACCTCCCTAAAAGGAATAACTTAACCTTACCATGGGCATTGAAGTTCTTTTTATTGGGGTCACCCAGAGGACCTTTGCAACCTCGAAACAAGCTTCTACCCAGGGGAGGCCAGGCTCTCATGAAAGCTTGATTCAAAGACAGAAATGTGTGGGTTCTGCAATTGTGTAGCAGCATGCTGGGAGGGTTTCCATCCGTGCACAGATGCACTTGAAAATCAAATATGGACATGAGGAATGTTTTTTGGATATGGAAAATGAGTGCTGATGACATGTTTATACTTCACAGATGGATCCAGTACAGAACCATTTTTTGTAAAGAAACAATATCCACCATTTGCTAATTTTTTTTTTTTTTTTTTTTGAGGAGCTACAAAATGGTGGCACAAAAAGTGAATATTCCCATCGTACATACTCCACCTGTTCCTTAGTCTTACAACTGTCTTCCATCCTGAATGTAATCATTGACTGTTGTAGTCTTATTTTTTCTCAAATGTTATCCAAAAGGATGTGAAAAAAGAAATACAATACACAAAGGTACTTGGAAGAGCGAAATGATTTGAAATTAATTTACTACATTTGAAAAACTGGAAGATGACAAATGCTATTAAGTAACAAATGCCGAATTTAATCCTAAAAAATGCATTTTCTTATTGGCATATTTTCTTCTTGTATCTGATATCAAATCAATTTTTGAATGTCTTCTATCAAGATTTTTTCATGTCTTCTTTATTCGTTTGGCCTACCATCAGCCAAATACCACTCTTAGCTAGTGGAAACTCTGGAAAATGCAAACACTTCATGTTAGATTAATTCCATTTATTGTCTTATTGTTGATACATTATAATGATAAATATTTCATAGTTATAAATATGAATTAAGATAACATGGAAATGCACAATATATATAAGATATGTATTTATAAGATAATTGAAAACATTTAAGTGCCAAAGAACATTATTAATAACATTGTTTGTAAACTTTGCTTCCTCAACAGAAGATATCAGAATCATCAAATCTTAATTTATTGCCACATCAGTAGCATTAATTTGCCATTTCAGGTGTGAAATATTGACTAAAGTGATCCACTTAAGATACACAGATCAAAAAATATAATAAAGGTATGGATGTAAAATGTGAAAATTAATAGTTTGATTTGTGCAGTATTTAACATATTCTGAACATATTTTCATACTTGATGAATATTTTTAAGTGTTCCAAATAATATATAACATAGTAACATTAAAATTAATTATTTTCTTACTATTGATCAAACTAATTTTTCCTGAGGTTTTACCTTTCTTACCATCTGTATTCATGACCTACTGAATTCCACAGCTGACTTTAGTGAATAATATTTTTATTTTAAGAATTAGTCTGAGGTTAAGAATTAAAAATAGAATATGAATCCAGGCAAATGATCAAACAGCCTGAGACTGGATAACAAAATCTTGACAATATACATAAATCAGCATGTTCTTTCGACCCTTCGTTTTCTGGCAGAGTACCAAACATCAATCTGTGGTTCCCGTTCTATGATCCTAACACCTTGTTATCATCCTGGTACTAACAAAAGCCTGTGTACACCTCTCCAAAGAAACCAAGTCTTGATTTTTATTACTGGATTTTTGACACATATGAATAAGGCCAAAACATTTTATAAATCCTATGTTACTTTTTGCCTATATATCAAAAAATAAGTTTTAGTCAAAGCCTTAATGTAGTTTTAGAGTTTCACAGAAAATATTAGTACTCTACTTAAATTAAACTTATTAAATTTTGAAACAGTCAAAAAATGAACATATATCTTTCCAATTATAGTGCTTCTTACATAGTTACGTTGTTAATCATCATTTTATAAATACATAGAATATAGAGCTGGAAAAATATTAGAGATCATTTGTTTCAATTCTCTTAAGTGTTAGGGAAAGAAGGTCTGAAAGGTAATATTCAAGTTCACATAACAAGAGTGCAGAAATTGCTTTCTGAAGCTTGTTTCGAACATTCTGTTTGAATATTTTGTAATGATTAGTTATAGTGGACTAATTTTATGTTACTAATCACATTCTCTAAGTACTATATCCAGTATTATAATAATCATGTTGGGAGAATTTCACACTAAGAGAATAAGTGAATAATAAAAAAAAAAAAGTTAATCATCTAGATTCTCTCAGCACCTAAGTTGTTGCCTGGATGTAAGGTGTTTGCCTCCTCTTTAAGGTCATTAGACTATTAGTGAATGAGTTAATAATGTGATAATACAACCACGTCCCTGCTGACAAGCAGAGATTATGTAACTTGTAAAGATGCTGTTGACCAAGGAACAGCTTAAATAAGGGGACTTTCTGGCTCAATTCTATTGCTCTACCTTACAGTATTAACATACTGGCTATTCAACTACATCATTGCTATGACATTGTTTACCATCTAAATATTTAAAAACTAGAATTATAGAATCATATGGTATGCTTTCTGAACCAAAACAGATGAAGAAACTCTGGTCTGTGGCGATTAAGTGATTTGCCAAGATCAAACAGGTAGTTAGATATATCTAGAAAGAAGCAGTACAGGATTACAGCATTTATTTAACAAGCAGATTTTGTGTCAAGTCTATAATAACTAACACCAATTTAGCTTATGGAAAAAAAATGAACAGACCCTTTACTTTGGGGGTTAGGCATTATACCATTGCAAGAACAAGAATAGTCACTCTGGAGAAATGATAATTTTATTTGATCAGCAGGTATACAAAAAGACCACACTGCTCTATCAAAGTAAAAGGGTAAATACCAGTTAATACAACTGAATATCATGCTTTTGAAACTTGATTTCCTTTTTAAGCCTTTCCCTGGTTTCTATTTTTATAATCTGTCATATTTATTATGAAAATGTTTGAAGGAAAATATGGTAAGCGTATATAGCATCACAGTTATCTGTAGAATTGAGCTATAGTTTTTTGGAGAGGTAGATTGGGGTCAGAAATTTTCACTTAATTTTTATGGAAAAAATTAGCTTGTTTATTGTAGAAAAAATTGTAAAGATAAGCAAAAAGTAAGTGGATAAATAGATATATAAACTAAAATCTTGCGTCTCATGATACCATGTTAGTATCTAGCTTTTCAGAGTTTTACCTGTGCAAATATGCACACATAAATATTTTAGCACTAAGATGAGGTCTTGCTATGCAAAGCATCTTTTGATCTGACTTTTGCTCCCTAAGAATGCATTGTGAATTACTTTCCCTGGCAAAAAAAAAAAAAGATCATCTTTTTGCCATCAAAACAGTCCAAGACACCATCATCTCTCACCTCCTCTATTCGAAAACCGTATTAACTCACTTCTGACCACCTCTCCAGATGACTTTGTGCATTACAGTTAAAACGAGCTATTCAAATGCAACTCGGGTTATGTCATTACCTCTCACCTTCTTAAAACATTTTGTCTATATCAGAATTTCTCCAACCTCAGCACTAATGACATTTTGGACCAGATAGTTCTTCTTCTTCCTCTTTTTTTTTTTTTTTTTTTTTTTTGAGACAGGGTCTTGCTCTGTCACCCAGGTTGAAATGCAGTGGCGCAATCTTGGCTCACTGCAACCTCCGCCTCACAGGCTAAAGCGATCTTCCCACCTTGGCCTTTCGAGTAGCTGGCAACACAGGCGCGCACCACCACGCTGGGCTAATTTTTGTATTTTTGGTAGAGACAGGATTTCGCCATGTTGTGCAGGCTGGTCTCGAACTCCTGGCCTCAAGCGATTCTCTCACCTCGGCACCCCAAAGTTCTGGGATTACAGGCATGAGCCACTGGGCCTGGCATGGACCAACTAATTATGTGTTGTGGAGAGCTGACCTGTGCATTGTAGGATGTTTAGCAGCACTACTAGCCTCTACCTACTAGATGCCAGTAGGACCCTCACCAGTTGTGACAATCAAAAATGTCCCCAGACGGTGCTAAATGTCCCCTGGGGGACATAATTACCCCCAATTGAAAACCACTGGTCTATGCCAATAACCAAAATCCACAGCATGGCACACAGGACCCTGCATGCTAATCTGGCCCCTCCCTGCCTCTCTAGCATCGTCTGACTTGACTCTTCCTCTTGCTCTTTGTCTTCTTCAACCACTCAAGTTCCTTCTAAGTAATCTAAATGTATTTGCTCTGTCCTGCACAAGATGTTTGTCCATGCTGTTTCATCTGTCTGATAACATTCTTCATCTATCCATCTCCCCACCTTTTGCCTAGGTGACTTCAATTCATCCTTCAAATTCCATTTGAAGAATCACCTTCTCAGAGCATCTTTTCTGACCTCTTTTAAGAAGTCTTGGACGGACACGGTGGCTCACGCCTGTAATCCCAGCACTTTGGGAGACCGAGGCAGGTGGATCATGAGGTCAGCAGATCGAGACCATCCTGGTCAACATGGTGAAACCCCGTCTCTACCAAAATACAAAAAAAAGAAAATTACCCAGGCATGGTGGCGCGTGCCTGTAGTCCCAGCTACTCAGGAGGCTGAGGCAGAGGAATTGCTTGAACCTGGGAGGCAGAGGTTGCAGTGAGCCGAGATCGCGTCACTGCACTCCAGCCTGGCAACAAAGTGCAGACTCTGTCTCGGAAAAAAAAAAGTCTGAATCCTTTGCTATGTGCTTTTATGGAACAATAGGCCTTTCTCTCAGACCTGCTATCTCCTTTTGTTTTAAGTGCACATTCATTAATATGATTATTTCTTTACTATTTCCTTCTCTAGACTCAAAGTTCTGTGGACAGGAACCTCGGTATTCCCAACACCTAGCACAGTGGCAGGTGCACAGTAGAAAGTTGAAAAACACTTGTTGAATAAATGGCTGTGCCAGAATCATTATATTTAACGGATGTTATAATTTTAATGAATGTACCATATATGCTCTTACCATTCTGAGATTGGGGTAGATTTTGAAAGCTGATGAGCTAAGTAAGAAAGTTTCAATAATACCTTTCAGGAAAGGCAAGTCTTTGAGAGTTTGGGGCAGAGGTGTGATGAACCAAAACTTATGTTTAAAAAGATCCATCTAACCATGCAAGTGAAAGGAAGTGGAAGCAGAGAGTTTAGTCAGAAAACCATTTAAATCATCCAGTTATACTGTAAAAATAAATTAGGATGGGTGGTGTTGGTGGAACTGAAAAGAAAGAGACAATTATAACAGAAATTGTTAAATAATTACTGGAACCTACTGCTGTGTAGGACTTGGGGGAAATGGACCAAGGTAAAACAACCCAGAGACAAAATATTCACTCTGTGCTTCTGACTCTGCCACTTATCATTCAAATAAGGAAGAGCAGGATAACTTCTCTACATCAAAGTCAATCTTGACTTGCAAAATAGTCAAAAGGGCAACGAAAAGTCATTTATAAAGCTTGAAGGTCATGAAAGAGTCCACTATTATTTTCTCCATATGCTCTTTCTTTTTTTTTTTTTTTTTTTGGTTTTGTTGTTTTTGTTTGTTTTGAGTCACCCAGGTTGGAGTGCAGTGGCACAACCAGGGCTCACTGAAGCTTCAACCTCAGGAGTTCAAGCCATCCTCCCACCTTGGCCTCCCAAACTGCTGGGGTTACGGTAGGTGTGTGCCACCACACCTGGCCTCAATATGCTTCTAAACGGAAAATTCAATACTCCCAAATAATATCATCCTTACTTGACACAGTTGAAGCAATTTTCCTGAGCCTCATGTTTAAAGGTGAGAAGGGATGGCTGTCTCACATGTATGTCAGGCTATATCCTAAGGCCTCACTGGTATTAGAATAGTAGCTGATGGGGATCTATAACACTTCTATTCCTAATTTCTGATAGTAGTTCCAACCCTGCCAATAGTTACAGGTGATATATGTTTAAGAAGAAAATATGTTTCTCCTAGCAACAAAAGGGTGTGGCTTCATCAGACTCTGTCTTTTTTGATCCAAAAAACAAAAACAGTTCTGGTTCAAATGCTGTTTGGCATTAATATAAAGAAGAAAATGCTTCCATCAGTGAAAGTTAAAAGCCATAAAAGTCTGCCTAATGAAGATATTGAATATTTCTTAGTTCACATATGCATGTTTATAATTTAAGATAATTGAATTTTTACAATTTTCATGTAATGTTAGGTTATAAATTTTTATGTAATTTAAGATTATAAATTTTATTATTTTTATATAATTTAAGCTTATACACAGACCAAGGCATTGACTATTAAATATGATTTCAGGCATTTTGAGAGAAAATGCCCTAGACTTTTCTAAGTTTGATCAGAGAAATATTCTGAATGGAGTCTCTTTCCACTGTTAGCATTAGATATGTAAAGGTGTATGTGATTCTTAATTTTTCCAGCAGGATCAGTTGTGTAATTTATATTGATTCTCATCTTAGCTGCACTAATTTATAAATACTAATCCTAATTAAGACCCATACATAGTAACTGGTATATAAATAAAGATATAACAATTGTATTATTTTCTATTGTTTACATTTTAAATTATTCATTAGGATTCAGCTAATCAAATAATTTCATCTGTAGGCAAAGACAAATTTGGTTCACTTGCACAACCAACTAAAAAAAAATCCTCTGAGTAGAATTTTAGCCTTATAGACATGTTAAGATTTTTTTAGTTCAATAGAATCTGCCTAAAAGTATTTTCCCATCCAGCATGTTGAATTGCAGACCATCAGAGCTCTCGTTTACTATCTTGTAATGCAACAAACAAAACCTACTTTTGTTTGTTACTGGTTCCTATTGGTGACCCTGAAAAGATCAAGTTACACGTGACTTTGTTATTTTTCACTGGTGGTATCAATTCTTCTAGTGACAATTACATAGGGCTGCTATAGTTTCTGCTTTCACTCTTAAGGGGATAACTAGTTAGTAGAGTTGCCTATGAAACCCAACAGTAACCCACAAGGCACAAGTAGAAATTGCATACGCTCATCTTTCTTTATTATTCAAAACTAACAACCTCATGAAGGTTTCAGAAAATGTCATAGAGTCAGACCTTTAACATCATGGTAGTTTGAAGAGAATAGTGGTTCTATCAATAAAATGTCAGGGAAGATTTGCATGGTGAACCTCTGACTCTACTTCAAGGGATGCAATTAGATAAATATGTTAGATTTAGAGAATTGATCTAAAAATGTAGCTGCAGTCAGTTCATAAGGACTTCATAATTTTAATATTTATGAAATACATTAATTTTGTCAAAATAGGGAGAATCAGACAGAAAGAGCTGTCATGGGTCCTCACTTTGCCAAGCTAAATCATAAAGAAGGGTTACTAACTCTGCCACTGTTTTCCATGTGGAGACCAGATCTTCTTTTGACTACTGGGTAGCCTCTCCCTGGCTCCACAGAAGTTCATGTTTACTACATTTGACCTCTGCACCCAGCACTCCCAGACCTCTCTAAGTATGTGCGTATTGTAACATCAGATGGAATCTTTCTGCCTCCCTTTGCTCCCAATAGTTTTAAATTAGCTGAAGTTAACATATTTAATTGAGAGCCACAGTATAACATTGTTCTAAACACTTTGTCTTAAATTAGAGGAGGCACTACTGGGATTTTAAATTTTCAAGTCACAGATCATCTTGAAAGAGGTTACAGTCAATTGTTTAATAAAGTGAATCACTGAAACTTTCAGCTCATTGAGGTCATTTTAAGCTATATCCTATGATACTCCAGTTAGTTCATTCAGTGTATATTTATCAAGTCCTACCATGTGTAAGGCATCGTGAACCAGAACAGACATAGCTTTATGGAGTTCCAGGTCTCATGATGGAACCAATACTTCAGAATTTGTGTTCAATTATAAGCAGATATGAAGATCTTTTTTAAAAAAATAGTTTGCTTTATTTGATACAAGCTCTCTCATCCCATCCTTCTACTCAATCATCTCTTTAGTCATGCATATTAGTATTTGATAAAGAAACTCATTTCTAATATCTTTATATGGTGGAATTTATGATGTCATGCTTAAAACAATGGTCTTTCATGTCAGATACGTCAGAAAGCAATGCTGCTTCTGCCACTTCCTAGCTTTGTGGTTGGAAAAAATCACTTAATCACTCTGAACCTCAGTTTTTTCACCTGTAGGGTAGAAATACTCATTTTATTTTTTTGGTGACATCATGAGGATAAAATGAAACAATCTGCATGGAACCTTTAGCATATTTTCTCACATCTAGTGGGCATTCAATAATAGCTTTTAGTGTAAAGAGGAGAGTTTGGATGAGGAAAATGTGCATGATGCATTTGGTGACCAATATGACTTAGCAGTACCAGCAGATACAGTGGCAGAACTCTCTTCCACTGATAAGGGGGAAAAAAGTAAATCTTGATGGAACCACAGGAAGCAAAATATCTAGATCTAGAGCAAGGAGAGAACTGTGGTGCTGGGGAGAAAAGAGCATCAGGAGTATCTTAGCTGGGGTTCCACTAAAAGCAGAGCCTGAAACAAGGAATAAGATGCATATTAGTTTTCCCTAGAAATAAGAGGGAGGGAATAGTGGGAATAAGGAGGGGTTGGAGGAAAAGCCAAATAATGTTCCTAAAGGGTACCTAAGATTCCTGCCATGGAAAATAGGACCTCTGAGAATGCCTAGTGCTTCTCAGAATTGCCCGTTCAAAAGATCGGTGGCTGGAATACTTATCACACAGATTGTCCTGGCAGGTGTTAGTTCCCCCTATATTTCCATGCTAGGCCTGAGGAATCATGAAGCAGGCTTCTGCAGCTCTGGAGAAGGCTCTGAGGCAGAAATTGGGATGATTCACAGTGTTCTGGAGGTGGGACCGCCCTGACCTAGCCTAGGTTTCCTAGAAACTGTCCTCTAAAGCTATAGTGAAATCAGAAGGGGGCATGAGGCTCCAAACTTCTCTTCTACAAAGAGTCCTTCTGCTAAGCCATGGAAAGCATCAGAAAGTGAAAAATGGTACTAGCAAAAGTGAATGCTTTCCCCAAAGATAAAACAGATATTTGGTTTTCTGGTAGCTTTGGCGCTTTGGCTTAGTTTCTAGATTATTATTAATCTAGCCACTAGATTATTGTAACCAAAGTTAAATGAAACAAAATAAAAGTGCAAGGACATAGAATCTTTCCCCTCCCAGAAGTTCTTACCAGGGTTAGAATCACAAGGGTTTTAAACTTGGTTACCTACAAAGTCACAATACTGCCACAAAAAAAAGATGTGGCTTCACTAACATAATATATCACTGCATCATTCAATTCTCTACACCTATAATCACCGAACACTCTAGTCAAAGCCAGATCGATGTAAGCTAGACTCTTCCATCTTCTCTAATGTCTCTATATTAGTCAGGCTGACGTCACAGTATACTGAAAATGACAAGTCACAACTTACCCTAGGAACATGATACAGGAAATTAAACTCAGCGTTAAGGAGCTAAAAAGCTTTTGGTTTCTATTTGAAGGGGGCAAGTTGGTTGGCCTATCTAGTCTGACAGTAAAAGGTAAAATCATTTTAAAATAATAATTTCTGAGTAATTCAGTTACATATTCAATGCATGGCTATAATTTCTATCCAACCAAAGTACTACCTAAGGTTGCCAGATGAAATACAAACATTGCATGGGGCATATTTATCCTAAAAAAAATTCATTAGTTATTAGAAATTCAGATTTAACCAGGCATTCTTTATTTTTGTTTACTAAATCTGGCAACCCTAGTGCCACCTCAAACAAGAACAGAGAAAGAACTGCTCACTAAAACAGACCCTAAGTGTTTTCGAATTATGATGTCCCATATATTTTAGGACTTTCCAGTAGCAGCAATATTAATAAATTGATATTTGAATTAACTATAATGGTCTACATATTGTTTACTTAGGCATGTTTTTAAAAACTTTTCAAAGCATTTCAATAATTTATTTTGTCACAACATGGCCATTTGTATCTTGAAAAAATATTGCGATGGTAAGAGGAAAATCCCATTTCAAATCACTTCAAATGAACTTTCAAATGAACTTTCAAAAGACTCTCATTTACTTCAGTCAAGTAAGCATATCTTAAAATGTTTTCATATTATTCACTTATTCTCTTATAAATAAAATGGTAATCAACTTGTAAGTCCCAGAACCGTCCTGCAAAATTCTTTGATAAAAGAAACATCCAAAAAACACATGGAGAGTCACATCATTTTAGTTGCAAGATTCTTGTTCCAGCTCACCTTCCAAAACAATTTCAGTCAAGTAGAACTGCTCTGACAGTCCTCACTTAGAATAGCAAATAATCCCTGCCTTTTCATTCATTCACTCATTACCTCTCTAAAAAGAGAATGTGCAGTTACCAGAATTTTATACAATTAGTGCTCCAAGAGTGTTTTAAATGCAAACCTATAAGAGGAAAGTAAAAACAAATCAAAGTTAATTGTGACTGGCTGGAACAAAATGCTTAAATCAATAGAAGGATGGCTCATCTGCTCATCATTTACCCATTACCTGGGAGACGAACACCTCCTGCTGTGCTTGATTTTTGATACAGATTTACCATTGCCTGTGTCCTACAGACACACGCTAAGGAAACCCAGACCTTATTTGGCTCCCTCTCTCATTATCTTCTTTGCACTTAATAACCTTACTCATTCTTATTTTATTATTGCTTGTGTGCTCTTTGCAAGGTAGGCCTATACACACACTCAAAATTAGAGTGTTAAAACCTTTTAAAGAAGCTAAGGACCTTACTGCAAAGCAGTCAGAGAGGGCACCAATATCTATCTATGAATTGCTGTCTTCCCTCAACTAATCATAACCTGATTATTATGATTTTTCAGAAACCCCCAAAATAGAATACAACTTCTTTCACAAAGCATTCCTTGGGGAAAAAAATGTTCGTTAAAATATTAAGATAGTAGCATCAAATGAAGAGAAATAAAAGCCCTCTTATTTGGAAATATAAGGTAGTAAATTCTTTACTGAAAGGGCAGCCTTTACACCCAGACACAGTTTCCAGGTGACAGACCTTGGGGAAGAGTGATAGGCAGATACCTCCTCAGAGTTGGAGCCTCTGGCTTTTGAAGGCCACGAATACTCTGTACTCTTATCGATAAAGACAAACTCATCTTGAGACCTATGCTGCCTCTCTGCAAATGCCCTTTACCATAGCCAAGTACCAAACAAATGGAATGTAAAACGTACCTGCAAATGAAGGTTAATACCTATCCCTGAATTAAGTATACACCAAATTTAGGTATCTCTGCACAAGATGATTGTGTTGATACATTACTTTTTTCAGACGATTGTACAGGTGAAAATCTTGCAGCTATATCCTAGTAGTAGTGGTAGTAGGGATGATTTCCAGGGAAAAAAGATGTAAAAGATCTTTGAAATAAATTCTAATTTTTCCCATTCTATTTGACAATTAAACAGATGATGTGTAACTACTACCACCATCTATTTACTGGCAATTACCTTCTGTTAGCTTTCTAGCTATGTTTTTTACTTGTACACATGGATTAGCTAATATAAGAACAAAGAGATGACCACATGTGAATAGTAAATGGACTAATGCTATATTACATTTTTAGCCAAGTACACCCAAATAGGCCAACCGGTCACTTGAAAGTTAGAAATATGGTTCCCATTTTTAACATTGGAGTATAAATATAAATGAAAAAACCTAGGAACACATTGATACAACAGAGGAAAACAATAGCATAGTTCAAGGGATGGAAATTTTGATGGTGTACAGAAGGAAAAAGAATAAGGAAAAATCTAATAAAAGTGATAGTCAGCTTTAGCCTTTCAATTGACTATTGGCTTATATTCCACCACCACTCCTCAGTGTGACCATTTTACTTATTTATTTATAGGACAACACATTCATAACCAATAACAGGGTTGTAATGATAGTAAATGTAGGATTTATGATACATTTAAAAAAAACACACACACACCTTTAACCAATACTAAAAAGCCACCATGGATTGGGGTGGAGGGTAGTCACCTAGCTCACGGTTTTATTTAGTGACGGTTCCACTTTTTCACTCACTGCCTGCAAATCAGCATTTTTAGTGGACAAAGGACTCAGCAGCGGCCTTATGATTGCTTCTTTTCAAATGGTAATGGCTATCCTAACTCCTCTGCCAGGTTTTTCTTACCAGAGCACAAATTGCAGTTTACAAGGCTCTGAGGGGGAAAAAAATCTTAGCTGAATATCTTTTTTTTTTATTCGACAAACTGACATGTAAATTACCCTTTAAGTGCTCCACTCTAGGGCTCTGATCATCTCCTAATTGTCACAGTCAATTGTAGCCAACAGTCTCTTCAATCCCAAGCGCTTTGACAACAAGCACAAGGATCAAAGCAGAATCAGCTCCCTGCAATATCCTTCTGTTTAGGATGCTACAAAACGCCCGCAAAAGAAAGGTGTAAGGGCATTGCTGTAGAGGAAACTGAGAGTAGCAAGTATTACAATAGTCATTTTCGTCATCTCTGAAATTATGCTGTATAAGCTGCCATGATCTTTAATCACATGTGTAGAACAAATACATAAACCTCCCGGGCAATTAATATGCTCTTAAGATTATACTAATAATCGAGCTTTACAAACAACACGGTCTCCATGGCTTAGGAAAACTACAACACCGTTATGGGATAGCAATCATTTCATAGCAGCTTGAGTATCAAAAACTATTGTCAAACATACTCCATATTTCAGCATAAATTCTAAAGCACAGTTTTGATTACTTGGTTTGGTGTCAGGATTCACTGCTTCTCCAAACTAAATAGCCCATTGCAAATTCTAAAGTTTCTTAAAAATTAACCTAGAAATATCCAATTGGAAATGTGGCACCAAATCAATTAAAAATGTGACACAAAAACTAATTTCAGAAGAATAGATCTTTTTTTTTTTTCTTACTAGAGGTAACTCTTACTGCTTTACTGGAAACAAACTTATTAAAAGTCATCACATGATCTACAAACATAATCCCTAAATAAGACGTAACTATCAGGATCATTACTTTATAAAATATATCAATTCTTTCTAAGGTAGTTACCACATATCACTAACTTTTTAAAAAGAGTACTAATGTTTTTTCAAAATATATATAATTTAATCCTATCAATTATAACAATATAATAATTCAGTAGAGAGAAATATCTGATAACAAATCTGTATAAAATAGCTACTTTAAAAATAGCCTAAGGGTTGTCAGAAAAACGACAAATGGAAAGAAATCAAAGACGTATTTGATACTCGCCTTACAGCTTGTCTTGTTGTACCCAGGTATTATGCACATACAGCATGTAAGGTCACACATTGATTGACAGCCCTCCTATGCTAAAGAAAAGAACTGAAAAAAGAGGCAGCACGTGGCAAATACCTCAGGTTCCTTTCTCAGCTAGTTCACTCAAATCCCCCTGTAGGGGTTTCCAATCCTCCCCTCAATTTCACCTTGAATTCTCTGGTTTGATTGAAGAGCTTCACAGAAGGGTCTATTACAGATTGAGGAATGATCCATTTCACATCCGAAGCTCCAAAGAGCTACTTGTGAGGAATCTTTGAGTGCATTTATCTCACATGTGAAGCTTTCTGCAAAATCAATATGGGTATTTTTCAGTTTGACAAGTCAACATGAAATATCACATAATAATAGAAAAACAGAGTTGTACATTTAAACACAGCCAATACAGTTATCTATGACAAAGCTTATAGTTATTACTCATGGATATTCTTGAATATGTCTACTCTAAATTCATCCTGATGGCTGAGCTAAAGAGCATAGAAAGTGTAACTGACTGGCCATCATATTTCTGGCTGTTATGTCCTAATTAATTCAGGTTTTGTGGTGAGGGCAGAGAATGGGCAGGAATCATGGCCTTTGCTTCTAATGTGAGATTGATATGATAAGTGGAAGAAAGTAACCAAAGTTGAAAAAAAAAGAAAAAAGAAAGAAAAAAATAGAACAAAGGAGAATTATTTTAAATAATTCACAGTTAACTAATTGGCGAAACTGGGTAAAATGATCACCCAAAGAATGACAACCATGTCTCAAATCCCCACCACAACTGAGGCAAGTACTAGCAGAATAACTGACATATTTGTGAGTAAGTGACGTATTTGTGTTGGGGTCTGACAATCTTTGGGTGAATTCCAAGTTTATTTTACCATCTGCATAAGCTTGAGGAACATGATTTCTCCTCTCCAAATCTCTGTTTTTTCATTTTGAAATGGGATTAATCATAAGATTTTATCTTGTACGCTTTCATGAGAGTTAAACAAGATGCTGCATAAAGCACCTGGCACATAGAGAATGTTTCACTGTTAGTAATTATTGATGAAATTATTATAGTTTCATTGAACCCATTCACCACATCCCTAGGGCTCCAACCTGGTGCCACTTCTACTGTCCCCTGGGACCTTTCTACATTGTTTGGTGTTCCCAAGTGGTAGATGACAACTCTGGTCAGAGTGTGCTCACTGAATTAGCTCTGGTCCTCATAGAAGAGTGCAGTGCTTGTCTTAAAAACAATCTTCCTCCAGCCAGGAAGGCTGTCCTCATCAACCACATGGGAGAAAACCAGATGGGAACGTGAAAAGGAAATAGAACTCAGGCGTAGAGTCCAAATCAGCTGATCAATCCAGGCAATCAGTGAGGTGAGAGATGGAGAGAAATGTCACATATGGTTTTTCTTCATATGGCAGTATGTTACAATTAATAATGGAGTTATTTCTATATACCCCACGATAGGAAAGACCTTAAAAACAAACAAAATAAACAACCCTCAGGAGAAACCCAGATCTAGTTAAATAGATCACAGTAATTATTTATTCCTCTCTCACATTTTTCGCAACCTATCATTATGTAATACCTGATTATCTGTGCTTGGGTCAACTAATTTGTAAAATACTTGAAATATATTTAAAATTTTTTTAATTAAAAAATTTTGATTTTAGGTTAACTCTCCCCACTACTCAGAATAAATCCAGAGTAGACAAAACATGTGAGTTCAGAGTCATAAAAATTCATGTTAAAAACAAAATAAGAAAGAACACCAGGCCAGGCGCGGTGGCTCATGCCTGTAATCCTAACACTTTGGGAGACTAAGACGGGCAGATCACCTGAGGTCAGGAGTTCAAGACCAGCCTGACCAATATGGTGAAACCCTGTCTGTACTAAAAATACCAAAATTAGCCAGGCATGGTGACACATGTCTGTAATCCCAGCTACTTGCAAGACTGAGGCAGGAGAATTGCTTGAACCCGGGAGGCAGAGGTTGTAGTGAGCTAAGATCATGTTATTGCACTCCAGCCTGTGCAACAAGAGTGAAACTATGTATAAAAAAAAAAAAAGGAAAAGAAAAGGAAAAACATCATTATAAAGCACAATTGAAGTTTAAAAACTCATATCTTATATTTTAAACTCAAATAAGTATAAATGACTGTGTTTAATTAATTCAAACAATATATATCAAGAAATTAATATATGCAATACTGTTAATTTTTTAGCTACCCTACTGTTCTCCATTATTAAAATTAAGCTACAGCTTTCATTCCAAAGACAAATTAAAATATTTTCTTACATGCTGATACAGAATTACAGGTACAAATCGAAATAATTTCCTACTTAAAAAGGGTCATTTCTTTAAAATTTTATTTATTTGATTTGGATTCAAAATACATCTTTACTAAGGAAACAAATTTATAAATAATCATTAAGTTCCCAGATTGACACATGAAAACATGTTTAATGTAAACTGTATCTAAAACACACTAGTAATACCAAGTCTTGAGCAACTCTAGGTTATAAGGTCTATAAATAAATTTAACCATGTGAAAGCTTAGGGAGTATCATCGGGCACTAAGTTTACAAATTTGGGGACATACCAGGCAAGAGATCAGACAGAAGGATGGATCAGTTATGAGTTCAGGTGATCACCATTCTTATCACCACCACCATGTCAACATCATCATCATTATCATACCATATTTCACCCAACCTATTAGTACAGCATAGCTATTAAAATGATAATGGTAGGTAACCAATAAGATGACATCTCATCATCTTGTATTTTTAAGTGGGTAGAAATGAAGTGTACCAGGATGTCAGAAACTTACTATACTCTCTCTGGCACATAAATATCTTCCATGATTTTTATACTTCCCAATCAGGACCCTGAGCATTTTTAATGTACTTTCATTTAAGCAAATAAAACTTCTAAAATATCAGTCAACATTTCAACATCTCCTACTTTTAGATTTTGCCTTGTACTACGGCAAGCCAGACTCCTTAAGCACAGCTTTGGAAGGTCTAGGAAAGAAACTAGCTTAGGACCCATTTAATATATTCCTTAGCATTCTGGTAGTACCACAATATCAAGGTGAATATTTGCCTTAAAAAAAACTCTCTGTGGAAAATAATTTTACAACTTTTCTCAATTATGTATTTCAAAGTTTATCCTCCTTCAGTATCAGGGTTTTCTGCCTTATCCCATTTCTGGTTTTGATTTTAATTATAAACCTTACTACTCAAAACTATCAGTAATATCTGTCTTTCAGGTACTTCAAGTGTGCCAGTAATAAGCCTCATATAGTTCAACTAATAAAAATGCTGACTATGGGCACTCATTCCTGCCACTTGTCCATACATATCAAGTAAGTACACACTATCCCTATGGTTTGCAATCTAAATGGTTTGCCAACCTAAATGGCCTCTGTCCTCATCATGTTGTATCACAAAACATATGCATGCCCTCACTTTAAATGGAACTAAGCAGAGGCTGGGAAAGAGGAAGAAATAGGGAGTTATTGTCTAATTTTTGGAGTTTCAGTTTTGCAAGATGAAAAGGTTCTGGAGATCTTTTGCACAGCAATATGCATATACTCAACACTACCAAATGATATACTCAAAAAATGGTAAAGATGGTAAATTTTGTGTTTTTAACCACAATTTTTTAAATAAAAAACTAATAACATAGTCAAAGTGCTTTAAAAAATCTCATATCCTGTTTTTTAAGTGTTAGGCAACCAGGATCCTATATCTCATCCCTAATTACTTTCCTATAAAAATGTTGCCTGGGAAATTGTCTCTAGAGTTTTCAGTTCCAAATGAACTAATATATGACTTCACACAGGATAAATTGCACATGAAAATACAGGTCAGGCTGGATGCAGTGGCTCACGCCTGTAATCCCAGTACTTTGGGAGGCCGAGGTGGGGGGTCACGAGGTCAAGAGATCGAGACCATTCTGGCCAACATGACGAAACCCCGTCTCTACTAAAAATACAGAAATTAGCTGGGCGTGGTGGCTCTTGCCCGTAGTCCCAGCTACTAGGGAGGCTGAGGCAGGAGAATCACTTGAACCTGGGAGGCGGAGGTGCAGTGAGCAGAGATTGCACCATTGCACTCCAGCCTGGTGACAGAGCGAGACTCCATCTCAAAAAAAGAAAGAAAGAAAGAGAGAAAGAGAGAGAAGGAAAGAAAGAAAGAGAGAAAGAGAGAGAGAGAGAGAAAGAAAGAATGAAAGAAAGAGAAAGAAAGAGAGAGAGAGAGAGAAAGAAAGAAAGAAAGAAAGAAAGAAAGAAAGAAAGAAAGAAAGGAAGAAAGAAAGAAAGAAAGAAAAGGAAAGAAAAGAAAGAAAGAAAAAGAAAGAAAATACAGGTCAAAACTAAGAAAATTAATCAGACTCCGATTATACAATTTCACTTCTCTTCTGAAAGATTCGAAGAGTGAAGGACAAGAAAACCACCACTCCCAGGTGCTCTGTTGTAAGGCTGCAAGTACCATACACTGTTCCATTTAGAAACTCAAAATTTCACTGACTCTTCAGAGGACCAAGCAAAAGTTGAAGCTCATTGAGACAAAAATACTTGAGCTCAAACCAAACTAGTTTTCAGTGGTTTCTCCATTTTTTTAACAGAAGTTCCACAGTACCTTACCGCTCGTTTTCTTTAGGGTTGCTGATTTTTTGTCTTTAATATTTTAACCCGATTGATTTTTTTACAGTTTTTTAAAAAGTTATATTGTAAAATAAAGACTTTTCAAGATTCAGGGTCATAATGCTTTTTTTTTTTTTAAACAAGCTGATCTAACTTATATTTGTCCCACACAAAGTTAGGACACAGAAGCTTCAAAAGAAGCAGACAAAATGGGACCACAGTAGCTTATGGAAACTAGTGCCTTTATAATCCTGCTTCATATACACAGAATGAAATCAATCAACAGCAAAAGCACATAGTTCCTTTTTAATGTAAGATCCCAGGGATAGAATGATAGGATAAAAGCTAACAGACATGGTGCACTGATTCAAAAATTTATTATAATTTTTTTCTGCATTCCCACTTCACTTCAATCATTCTGTGACCTAATCATTTGCTTTTAACATTTATTCTTACAGTCTACATAGCTTATTAGATTAGGGGTAGCAGAACCTTGAGGGCTGGTGTGAATTTGAGTTTTGTAATAATACTAATAGTTTTAATAATAATAGTTACTTCTGACAACATCTCTCAGGCAATTATATCATTTCCTTAGAACAATCATGTGAGTTTAGTATCTATATCTCTCTGAGATATGAGGAAATTAAATAACTTGGCCAAAATTGCACACTAAAAAAATGCCATGCTCTTAACCACGAAGCTTTCCTGCATCTTGATGAATTGCCGTAAGTATAGCTTAATGTCAATGTAGATTATTTTTCCACCTCATCCATTAAAAACTCTTCTTTACTTATCTTCTTGATAATTGAGCTCCCTCTCACTTTTGGGATATTCTATTGCCCAATAGTTTCTGGATAGAAACGATATCTTGGACACAGTCACTTGTTTTGATTGACTCTATGATGGAACTAAATACGGTCATTAACCAACATGGTCATTGACTGCCAGCAGCAGCTCCCTTTGTTCCACTGCTACCTCACGGGCACCAATGTATGACTCACTTTTATGGAGTGTGTGATAATCAAGCAACGAGCTTACAGACCATTTACTACATGTAGCAATATCACAAAGGCATGTATTTTGAAATTTCCTTGAAGTCAAGACTATCATCACTAGCAATTTAGGGTATTCCAGAAGACACTAATACCCACTGCAAATGCCACAATCAACACCTGTGAAGAACATACAGACTAGCACAATGGGCCTTTCCATTTCCCTGCCTCAGACCTTCCTTTCTCTTTTCTCACACCTTTCTATGCCCAGGTGGGTGTATTTGTGCCTTTCCTAATGAAAACAGAGTGGGGACACACTCACAACAGGTTATTGGGGGCTAGTCTTAGAATCCAAGAACAGTGGAGCTAGAACCCTGAAAACTCTCTAGACTATGCCATAAAATTAGATATGACAAAAATGTGGTCCAAAGAGGTCCAATGGTTTGCCCAAGGGCATAAGCCAACAAGTGAAAAAGTGAAGACTTTAAACTCCAAGTACAGTGCATTTCTGCTTATAAGACTGTCTTCAACAAAAATCCAAATAATTTACTACTTTACATAATTTCATGTAATCTTCACAACCTTCACATAAAATAAAGATTATTACTCTTCCTACAAATGAAACAGATTAAATAATTTAGCAAAATTCACATGGTTAGAAAGTGTCAGTAGCAGAGATCTGCTATTAACACCTTACTTTCAATGAAAAGGGGAAAGGAAGGGAAGGAAAGGAAAAGGAAGGGAAGGGGAGGGGTAGGGAGAGGAGAAAAAGGGAGGGAAGGGGATGGGAGGAGAGCTAATCCAGAAAGGATTAGACACTAGACAGTGAGACAGTGATGGACTGATTTTGAGACTAGAGAAGAGGAGGTTGTGAAATTAAGGCTCAGGGAATTTATTTCAAAAACTAAAATAAAATTGTTATATTAATTACACTGGTCTTTAACTTTATTTCTTTATGACCTCTTTTTTTTTTTCCCAAAAGAGTTTAAGTAGTTTTGTTTTTAAAATGCATTCAATACAATACAATAAAATAAACTTAAAGTAGGTAAATAAAATGATTCCAGGAGAAAATGCAGTGATGTAAAAGAGACAAAATTCTTGCAAGGAAGCTTGATACACTTGCCAGAGGTAGGCTATAAATTTGAATCCGAGCTTTCAGACAGGCTACATGAAGAGGGAAACATGATCCATTACAAGAATTGCAGCATCCCTAAAACAAAGAACAAGCCGTTTGTCCAGGAGAGACATCATTATTCCTGGTTATGAGACCATAGAGAAATTTGTCCTTGCGCCCCTCCTTGAGAAGGCACAGTAGAAAGCAGAGGACAGAGGCTTCAACAATATCGTTACAGCACACAGAACAACACATTGTGTAGGGCTGTTTCTTTTACCATTCATTAGCGCAGCAGCCTTGCACTGGGGCAGAATTCAGCAATGGCAGTTCTTTGAGGACAGCATGCTAGTTGTCTCCAGGAAAGGGAAGGAAGAGAACTGTGTTGAATGGCAAGGATGCTGAAACGACACAGACGCAGTGTGGAAGTCTTGTACAAACACAACACTAAGTTAACCTCCTTAACACCTTCGCTAGAACACCACCAACCCATCTCAGTTTATGAGTCTTTGAGCCTCTTTCCACTTACTTTGTCCAATCCTGTTTGGGTTCACTCTTCCTAACCTCCCCCGGTGCCAAGGAGGAACAGATCAAAACCGGTAGCCCCTGCACCAAACCCAAGTCTCAAATTGACCTGAGGAAAGTGATGAAGTGGGCAGAGTAGGCAAGGTGAGGCCAGGAGAGCTGTTTCAACAACAGTGTGCTCAAAGATGGTGACAGTGCAGTATGTCAGATAGGGGCTCCACCACTCAAACTCAGCAGAGAGCCCCAGTGACCACAAGCAAACTTCTGCTACAAGCTTTTACACTCATTCACTTACTCATTTACTCAGTCCATAAATACTTATTAGTAAGTATTATGGTTACATGCTGGGGATACACAGGTAGACAAGACACAAGTGGTCCTTTCCTAATGGAGTCTCTACCTGAAGACATTCTTAATTGAGACAACTTGAGGAGGTAGAAGAGAGCTGGAGAAGTAATTAAGCATTAAGGAGATGCTGCTTTTTTTTTTTTTTTTTTTTTTTTTTTTTTTTTTTTTTTTTTTTTTTTATGGAGTCTCGTTCTGTCACCCAGGCTGGAGTGCAGTGGTGCAATCTCGGCGCACTGCAACCTCCACCTCCCCGGTTCAAGCAACTCTCCTACCTCAGCGTCCTGAGTAGCTGGGACTACAGGCACCCACCATGCCCAGCTAAGTTTTTGTATTTTTAGTAGAGATGGGTTGTCATAGTGTTAACCAGGATGGTCTTGATCTCCTGACCTCATGATCCACCCACCTTGGCCTCCCAAAGTGCTGGGATTACAGAAGTGAGCCACTGCGCCCGGCCGATCCTGCCATTTTTTCATAAAAGGCCGTAGGAAAGTTTATCTGGAAACTGAGAGAGCAGCCCTTCTTTAGAGATTAACTAAAGACTGTGACCTTGCTCTTCATTTCAACAGTCCATGCCTTCCAGTTGCCTCATCTATCAAGCAGGAAACTAATATCTACAACAAATACTTCATAGTGTTTTATGACAGCAAGAATAAGAGTAAGATGTGAAAGCTAAAAACATTCTAGAAGTATTATCTCCAAAAATTGTGCGTATTGCTAAAATGGACCTTAAAGTTTTTATACATAATAATTGTACCTGAGTGTCTGTCACAGTTAGAAACATGTTAAAAATACAAGATAATGAAATAAAAATGAGCAATTTATTCTATCTAAATACTATACAACTGTATTAATTAATAACATTTAATGTCTTGCACGGAAGGACTCACCAAATTACAAATATAGTCCTTCTAGAATATTAAAACCATAATTAAGTGCAGGCTGAAATAGAACCACCAGTGAACCTTTACCTGTTGATGTACAAACAACGTGATTATGTATAAGGAATAAAATACAATTTAAAATAGTCATTTCACATCATCAAGCAAAGTTCAGAGCATGCTAAGAAATAACTGTTCCAGAAAGGGTTGTGCCTTCTTCACCTGCAATTTGTTTAACTGAAACTGGAATTATCATCTCCCTTCCCCAACTCACTGGTTCTTGTTACACCAAAGAAACATATCCAACTGGAAATAATGAGCAGTTGTCCTGACTGTAGAGATTAAATCAATTTTAAGCATTTTTACATAAAGCACATATCACAAGATCCAGTGGACAGCATTATTTGCCGAGGTCAGATTCATACCTTTTCCTTTTCTAGACTGGTTAACAAGCACTATGTATTTAAGAACTGAATTCTTCATCTTCAAAGTTATCTGATTACATGTCATAAACAATTTGATTGAAAGTAAAGGGGAGCCAGTTGTGGTGGCTCATGACTGTATTCCCAGGACTTTGGGAGGCTGAGGCAGGAGGATCAGTTGACGCCAGGAGTGTGAGACCAACCCAGGCACCATAGCAAGACCCTGTCTCCACAAAAAATAATCCTACTAGTAGGTATCTATCCAGAGGAAAAGAAGTCATTATACAAAAAGAAAAATACTTGCACACTCATGTTTATAGCAGCACCATTTGCAATTGCAAAAATACAGAACCAGCCCAAATGCCTATCAATCAATGAGAGGTTACAGAAAATGTGATATATATATATATATATATATATATATATACACACACACACACACACACACACATCATGGAATACTACTTAGCCACAAAAAAGAATGAAATAAGGACATTTGCAGAAACCTGGATGGAATTGGAGACTATTATTCCAAGTGAAGTAACTCAGGAATGGAAAACCAAATATCGTTATGTTCTCATTCATATGTGGGAGCTAAGCCATAACGATACAAAGGCGTAAGAATGATATATTGGACTTTGCGGACTATGGGGAAAGGGTGAGGAGGTGGCAAGAGATAAAAGAGTCCACACTGGGTACAGTGTATATTGCTTAGGTGATGGGTGCACCAAAATCTCAGAAATCACCACTAAAGAACTTATTCAAGTAATTAAACATCACTTGTTCCTCAAAAATCTATTGAAATAAAAAAGTAAAATAAAACAAAAATAAAATTATTATCAGGCATAGAGGTATACAACTATAATCCCAGCTACTTGGAACCTGAGGTGAAAGGATTCCTTGAGTCCAGGAGTTCAAGTGTGCAATGAGCTATGATCACGCCACTGCACTACAGCCTGGGTGACAGAGCAAGATTTTGTTTCAAAAAAAAACAAAGAAAAAAAAAAAAAAAAAGTAACAGGCTCATTGGATACCTCACTTTCTAAAGTAGTTTGGTACCTGTGTAATGCTCTTTTAGCACCCTTTAAAATATATCTAATCTCTTACCTCTTCCCACTTAGTTTCCTGGATTCAAGGCCATTTAAATGCTCTGCAAACCCCAGGCATCATTATTCCTGGAAACCAATTATATCAAACATTAAAATACACCCATATCACACATGAAGCACAATCATTTTGCTGAAAAACTTTGGAAAGAGTTTTTGTTTTTAAAACTATTTTTTGTTTCTGAAATACTTAGGCCTCAAGTAATACAGCAAATTTACAATAAGCTGTGATTTCTAAGCAATCAACATGCACATTTGAACTGTTTTCAAATGTAATGACAATTTTTATGAGTACTCTTTTTGACAATGAATGAAGCTGACCCAACATTGCATTTGTTCATATTTGTTAACCTGAGTTTTGTACTTTTTGTCATTTGCAACCAATGTAATTATAATCAGGTCTTAAATATTTTCCTAAGTCAGTGAAACCTATAAACTCTGGAGTGCTTTTCTTCTTAATGATGACATGACCCCACCCACACCAGCCCCACATATCATTTTCACCAGAGATCCGGTCCAAAAGTCTCTGGAGACTGAGCCACCAAAAACCCAATCCAGCGGTGGGCATGTGAAATACTGCCTTGTCTTCTCTGGTTGAAATTTGGCGCTGGCTAGTCTTCTGTCAAGCGGTTCACATGTGGATGGAAGTGATACTCTAATCCCTCCGAACTCCTCAATGACTGGTAGCTACCTTTGGCTTCTTGTCTGGAACTTTTTTTTTTTAACATCTTTCAAATAAAATCCTTTCAAGGTCCAGTTGGATGTTAGAGAAATAATATGTAACTGACCACATTCCCTCTCATTCACACATACACACACACAAAGCACTCAGAGGAAACAGTCTTCAGAATAGACACAATGCATAGCTCTTAACATCTCATATTCAGTCTTTAGAAACTTCTCAAAGGCAACTACTGCCCTGGATCCCCACCAGTAGTGAATTCTGCTGTGGCCAAAAGTCTCCTAGTCCACCACTTCCAATACTCTAGACTCCCATCCTTTCTACTGTACCACTTTAAAAGGTGAAATGTCTGGAAAATTTGGAAAATTTTGAGAGTAATTATGGCATATGCATATAATTTAAAATTCCATGGGGATTTTTCAATATTTACAATTCTAATTTCCTTGTGGATGACATTGAATTTCTAAAGCAATGGCACCATTAATCCTTAAAATCTATACCTTACATTGGAATCCGATGCTATGCCTCTATAAGCATCTCCCTAATCCAGTCTCGCACATTATACATTTAACATTGGTTGAGCACCTGTCTGTGCCAGGGACCATTGCTGAACTCTGGTGAGTACAGCAGCCCCAGTCCCTGGGAATAAAAAGGGCAACTACTGCGACCTATTGTAGTGTTTTATGTATGTGCTTCTGCAAGATTAATTTAAGCCCATTTTACTAAAATCCAATCCCACTGCTTTTTGTTCTGCCCACAGAGTACGTAAATAGCAGCCAATCACTATCCTTTCCAAGATAGCTTTCCTGATACTTGAAATGCTCAAGTTCTTTTCTCTTGTTCAAAATAAACATATTTTTTTCTGCAAAGAAAAGAATATTACATTTGATGTGTGCAACAAGCCAATATAACTCCTTTGCCGTGTCATCACATTGTCATTGATATGAAAATATGGAATATAAATTTTCAGTCACATTGAAAGGATAAAGCAAAAGATAGTCCCATGTGATCAACCAGTTTCTTAAGCATTAATCTATACACTAAACCTGATATTGCCATTCTAAGAAAATGCACTATAATGGAACAAAAATTTTGCATCACTGCGCTAGCTGAGGGAAAAATAGCTAATAGTCTTTATCCCTTATGACTCATATCAGAGTGCCCTGCCCCCAAAGAAATCAAGACACACTGTCACTGAACCACATTATTATCCCTTAAGAAGACTATAAAATGTGTACATCATTCATTCGTTGACATTGAACTTGTGCCAAAACTATTAAGAGCACATATTAATAGATATCCCAAACGTGTAGGAATGAATACAGAATAAAACACAAAATGAAATTGGTATTCACTCCTAATTTGTCTTTTATAAATGATTAAGTAAAGCATTTGAAGGAAATAAAAGGGCAATAAATAGCCTTTTATCACAAACTGGGGGATTTCTCTTACTCCAGGCTTGCATACAACCAGTTTAGAAATATGCATAATTGCCTATGGTCAACATCGTATCACTGCCAGATCACACATTAAACAGATAACCACTATTATTATAAAAGCAACTTCCTTGACCTCATATTTTGGTCTGACTAGGAATTCCTGTATTTTCCCAGATCGGCTGTTGCATAGTGCCAATCTTGTGCTGTGCATGTCAATTTGTACCAGTGTAAGTGACCGATGTCTCACAGAGCTTACTCTAAAACATGCTTATATGCATATGAATAGCATAAGTTCAAGAAATATGATCATAGTTGTTCTTGCAGTGCTTTTTAAAATCTGAAGTCTATGTGTTGGTTTGTGTTTTTTTTTTTATTATAGCTAAGGTACAGTGTGTGTTATTTGGCAGCTGAATTTGACATGAAAATATAAAAGGTTTGGGCAACCACATATTTGGAAATAGAAATCTTTCCTGAAAACATGGCTTTGGTTTTTAAACACAGCTAAATTTCTGGAAACTTCAATTTGTTAAAGACAGCCAAGACTTCAATCATATTTAACATATTCCTGGGGTTTACATATAGTGTTTCAAAGTAATAAACAACATCTTGTTTGGAGTAGCACGAAGAAAATGAGGCAAGCACTTCTTTAGAGTAAAAGCTCTACTTTTAAAAATAGTTTGGAGACTCATTCTTATGTTGGTAAAATCACAAAACACTATTCAGCAAACAAAACATGATGAGCTCAATTCAAGTTGGTAAACATTTTTAGCTGGCTTCATTTGTAGTAAGAATTTTAATGTAACCATGACTTCAAGAATGCATCCCTTATAATGGAAACTTAAGGGGTAAAACTTTTTTTAATTGTTAATAAGAACAATGGTGTTAAATTTACACTTGAAAATCAGAGGAGATGTGATGACAACAGTAAATTGATTGTTTGAACAATTTTAAAAATCACATTACAGTGCACTAAAATGCATCTGCATTTAGTCACTAACACTCCCACTGCAATGACCAAAAAGCCTCAGGCCTGTTTCACCAGCAGTAAATGGTCTCTTTCCTAAGGTAGGGTCTATATATACTGTACCTCCTGCACATAAAACGTGCATGCAAGCTGTAAATCCTTCACATGCTTTTGCCTCATTGGTCCAAACATGAGTGATGTCTAAAAATCCTTAAGTCACTTAGTAAGAATAACAAACACTTTCCAAGAAGCAAAACATGATGAGTTGAAATAAAACCATCCAAGGAAAGAAAGACATGGGGAGCTTTCTCTAAGCTTTGTATAAGACATCAGGTCAAATTTCACTTAATCATGCTTTCTCCTCAAACAGGGACTCAGAACAGAACATTCTTCATAAGAACACTCATGAACACAAGTTCAAATAACGTATGGCAAATCATCTACTTAATAAACATACAAACATCCTGCTCCTGTGATTAATATTCCTTTATTTTGACTTTACATTATTCCTAATTTTTAGGCAATAAATATTTTGATAGGTAAAACATAAGAATTTATCCAAAAATTGAAAAGTTGGTGACATGTTATGCTCCTTTCTCACCACCTGTATTCAAAACTATGATTGAAGTGGACCTCAGAATAGAAAGACCTTGGATCCACGTTTGCCTGGGACAGTCTTGATTTGAGTCTCTTTACCTGAAGCAATTAATAATGCCTCTGTTCCAGCTCAGAAGTCTTCCAATTTGGATGATAAACTATATGGACACTTTTGTTTCTTCCTTTCCTTCCTTTCCTTCCCTCCCCTCCCTCCTTCCCTCTCTCCCTCTTTCTTTCTTTCTTTCTTTCTTTCTTTCTTTCTTTCTTTCTTTCTTTCTTTCTTTCTTTCTTTCTTTCTCTTTTCTTTCTCTCTTTTCTTTCTTTCTTTCTCTTTCTTCCTTTCTTTCTTTCTTCTTTCTTTCCTTCCCTCCTTCCTTCCTTCCTTCCTTCCTTCCTTCCTTCTTTCTTTCTTTCTGTCTTTCTCTCTTTCTCCCTTTCTTCTTTCTTTCTTTCTTTCTTTCTTTCTTTCTTTCTTTCTTTCTTTCTTTTCTTTCTTTTCTTTCTTTCTTTTTTTCTTTCTTTCTCTTTTCTTTCTTTTTTTTTTTTTCAGAGTTGTGCTCTGTCATCCAAGCTAGAATGTGTGCATTGGCACAATCATAGCTCACTAAAGGCTCAAACACCTGGTCTAGCGATCGTCTTACCTCAGCCTCCCAAGTAGCTGGGACCACAGGCACACGCCACCATGGCTAGCTAATTTTTTATAGAGACAAGATCTTCCAGTGTTGCCCAGGCTGCTCTCAAACTCCTGGGCTCAAGTGATCCTTCTGCCTCAGTACCCTTCTTATAAGGTAACGGATGACACCTACTTGATACAAATTCCAGAGCACCAAGCACATTTGCCTTGAGTATTTCCCTGAACTACACAAGACAGTCTGAACTCTCCCAGCTGTAGTACAAGTTCCTCAGTACTAGATTACAATTTTATTTAACTACGTGTCCCATGAACTAGCACAGTGTTCAGCATATAACAAATGCTAAGTAAATGTTATTCTGGTATATCAACTCTCCAGCCCTGTATCAGAATTTAGTTTACCGGGATCTTGATTGCCTTTCCCTTCTACAGAATAGCACACTGATCCATTATATTGATGATATTACACTGACTGGACCTAGTGAGGGAAAAGTAGCAACTACTTACTGGTAAGACATTCGCATCTCAGAAGGTGGGAAATAAATCCAATTAAAAATCAGGGACATTCTCCCTTAATGAAATATCTAGGCATCCAGTGGTAGGGAGGATGCCAAGATATCCCTTCTAAGGTAAAGAATAAGTTGTTGCATCTGGGCCCTACTACAACCGAGAAAAAGACACAACATTAATGGACCTGTTTGGATTTTGGAGGCAATAGACTTCTCATTTGGGTATGTTATTACTCTAGCCCATTTACTGAATACCTGAAAAGCTGGTAGTGTTGAGTGAGACCCAGAATAAGACAAGGCTCTGCAACAGATTTAGGCTTCTGTTCAACCTCCTCTGACACTTGGACTATATGATCTAGAAGATCTAATGGTACTTAAAACGTCAGTAGCAGATAGAGATGCTGTTTGAGCCTTTGGCAGACCCCCATACAGGAATCAAGGATCAAACTTTTAGGATTTTGGAGCAAGGCCCTGCCATCATCTGCAGATAACTACTCTCCTTTGAGAGAGAGCCCTTGGCCTTAGAGGACACTGAATGCTAGACCTTGGGCCATCAAGTTCCAGATGACCTGAGCTACCCATCATGAACTGGGTTTCAGCTGAGCTATCAAGCCACAAAGTTGGGAATGCACCACAACACTCCATCATCAAATAGAAGTGGCACATAACATCATGAGGCCTGAGCAGGCCCTGGAAGCGTAAGTAAGTAACATGAAATGGCCCAAATGCCCATGGCCCCACTCCAGCTATCCTACCTTCTCTCTCCCAGCATGCACCTGTGACCTCATAGGGAATTCTCTACAAACCAGTTGACCAGAAAACAGAAGACTCAGGCCTGATTTACAGGTGGTTCTGTATGAGATTCAGGCACCACACAAAAGTGGACAGCTATAGCACCACAACTCCTCTGTAAAACATCCCTGAAAAACACTGGTAAAAGGAAATTCTCCCAGTGGGCAAAACTTTAGACAATGAACCTGGTTATGCACTTTGCTTAGAAGGAGATACAGCCAGACATGCAATGATATACCAATTTACGGGCCATGGACAATGATTTGGCTGGATGGTCGGGGATGTGGAAGAAGCATGACTGGAAAATTGGTGTCAGGAAATTTGAGTAAGAGGACAGGCCTTTCTGAATGGGCAAAAACTGTGAAGTTACGTGTGCCCCATGTGAATGCTTACCAAAGGGTGGTCTCAGCAGAGGAGGATTTTAATAATTAAGTGGTTAGGGTGACTTGTCCTGTGGAATGCTCTTCCCTGCTAGAGTCCACTCCCCCACTTTGTTCAGGCCTCTACATTCTTCCCAGTGAGGATTTTCCTGGCCATCCGATCTAAAGTTCCAGCCCCTTCTCCCTCACTATCCTCTTTCTCCACTTTAGGTGTCTCCATCACACTTATCATTACCTAATATATTCTATATTTTGTTTATTCATATTTTATGTCTTACTCATTCAAATGTAAGCTCTTCGGGAGGAGGAATTTTTGTCTGTTTTTGTCTTCCGCTGAATTACTAATGTCTGGAGTGGGGTCTGGCACAAACAAGGCTCCATAAATAATTATGCATTTACTGAATTATCATTGATAGTAGCAGTAATCATATTACTATTGCAATCTATGGTCTATATAGTCTAAAGATCAGAGCTAAGCACATTGTATCATTTTATCATTGAATCTTTTTGTTTGTTTGTTTTTGAGACAGAATCTCCCTGTCACCCAGGATGGAGTGCAGTAGTGCAATCTTGGCTCGTTGTAACCTCTGCCTCTCAGGTTCTGGGACTACAGGTGTGCACTACCACACCGGGCTAATGTTTGTTTGTTTGTTTGTTTGTTTGTTTGTTTGTTTTTAGTAGAGATGGGGTTTCACCATTTTGGCCAGGTTGATCTCGAACTCCTGGCCTCCACCCACCTCGGCTTCCCAAAGTGCTGGGATTACAGGTGTAAACCACCGCACCCTGGCCTTATCATTGAACCTTGACAGTAGCACAAGACCATCAGTGATAACATGCCCATATCACAGATGGAACAACTGAGACAAAAAAAAAAAAATCCTCAGAATTCAGCAAAGAAAGATCATACTCCTAGTAAGTGGAGTGTTTGGGAGAGAAATTACCCCCAAACCTATGCTCCATCCAGTGGTACTTTCTGCCTCTCACACTGATGTTAATGCCTTATTGAAAATTTACATACTATTTACTCAGGACTCCAAACAGCAGTCATTATCATCATTCAATCACTCATGTATGTGTTTGCCTTCGTCTCATATCTGTCTTTTAAGCACTAATTAGGCACTGGGATAGTTACAAAGACAAGTTCCCTCATAGCTTACAGTCCAGCAGAGATTAAAACAAAGGTCCTGCCATGTAAACAGAAATGTAATAGATTTGTAGGCTTCGGTTGGAGCCCAAAGGAGAGAAGGCAGTGGCCCCAGTGAAGACAAGAATGAAGGCAAACTCTGCCTTCCATGGAATTTTATCTAAGATCAACTCTGGTCGATTAAAAGGGGCTGAAAAAGTGTTCCTATAACTTCTTTAATGATGACGCCCTTTCCTATAGCCCTTTCATTCACGTCTCCCCAACTTTTTCATTATGACTGTGCCCCTATTTTTTAATAGAAGATGGAAGCCTAGAAAAGCCTATGCTAAACGTCTGTTTTAAAAAGGATCTAAAAGAAGAAATTATCTGCAAGAATCTCCAACCATCCACATAGGAGAAAAAATAGTATGAAACATTAAATATTTTATTTCACTAAATCCCTCTTCCTGAAGTCTAACAATAGGCGAATATCAGGTGAAGAGTGGAGAGTCAGTATTTTCAAACTATTTGCCTAACCAATTCACAGCTTGCAGACTCTGACTCTCAAAATCCTTAATTTTAAAAAAGGGAAAAAAGTAAAACCCATGAAGATACTTTACAGAATTTTCCAGAAAAATAAATTTTTCTATGTTCCCTATGCAAGCAGAAAGTGATAAGGTGTAGTAATTTCGGTAATAAACCTCAAGATAAGACTTTAAAATTAAAAATAAAATGTATATGGAGTCACATCTAGATGTGCCTAGCAGAACTTTTAAAGTATGACCTTGGAGGGTCAGGAAAGTTTTTGGCTTCTTATTTTATATAATCTTATAACTACTAGTATGTGGGGGGGGGGGGGGTGGTATTTTTCAAATAAAAAAGAAATCAGACAAGGTTAATATTGAATGTTTTTATATATGCATATTGCAGTATACAAAAAGGAAGTCCATTGTCAATGAATATGTTGATTTACATAACAGACACCTTTATTCAGGGTTAGCAGGAAGTGCTATGGCACAGTGGTTAGAAGTGGGGGTTTCTAAGTCAGACTTAGAAATGATCAAAATAGGCAGAGACTAGACTTGAATGTAAACCTCATTCTTATTGGTCATGAAATGGAAAAAATATATAATTTATCTTTTTGAAACCTATTTTCCCATCTGTAAAATGGAGACAATAATACTAATCTTTTTGTTTTGTCATTAAGATTTTAGAATTTGGCCAGGTGCAGTGACTCACACCTGTAATCTCAGCAATTTGGGATGCTGAGGCAGGGGGATTGCTTAAGCCCAGGAGTTCAGACTAGACTGGGCAACATAGTAAAATCCCTATCTCTACAAAACTTTTTAAAATTAGCCAGGCTAGGTGACCGAGTGAGACCCTGGCTGAAAAAAAAAAAAAAAAAAAAAAAGATTTTAGAAGTTAATATGTTTGGTACATACTATGCCTGGAATTAAAAACAATTATTATTATGGGAGATTATAGTTTGCAAAAGTGACCAGTGATTCTACAATAGCATTAAATTCCCCAAATGTAGACATAAAAGTTCAGAAAAAGAAACTGATAATATACTGTTAGAAAAGCCTGAATCTGATAATAACGTGGCTCAATTACTCAGATATTGGTTAGGATAATAATGATACTAAATGTACATCCTGTTTCTAAAGATGTGTGCTTACTCTTCTAGCTTCCTAAATAGTCAACAGTCTCCAGAGACTGGTTCTTGAGACTTAACCATGTATGATTAAAAATAATAGACGATATTGAAACCATCTGGTTCAGCAAATGCTCTCGGGGCTGAAAAGTCAAGGTACTAATGTTGCTTTTTAAGATAATACCAAGTGCCAAAAGGAATGCTGATTGAATTTCTAAAAGGTAAACTGCTTAACACAGAAAAATGAGGAGTTAGTTTTTAAAGAGTTAGAGGAAATTCCATTGAAATTTATCACAGTTAAGAAGCAAATCAAGACAAGAAAAAAAGTGATACAAATAAAAGCGCTTAATCAGAGATTTTTAAAGCACGATGTTTAAACAATTAGAAACCTGTATATGTTTATGTAATAA
The DNA here is from genome assembly GCF_002776525.5 of Piliocolobus tephrosceles. Lineage (NCBI taxonomy): Eukaryota > Metazoa > Chordata > Mammalia > Primates > Cercopithecidae > Piliocolobus > Piliocolobus tephrosceles. The sequence goes on along the minus strand of NC_045444.1, from coordinate 30,185,981 downwards.
AATCACATACAATAAACAGAAATAGCAAGGTTAGGCCAAAAGGAAAATGACAGACAATGAACTTGAAATCTATAAAATATTTCAAATAATCCTAAATATCTTTTTACAAATGTTAAACATAGCCTCCTGATGAAAGAATAATTTTTTTTAAAGTCAGGTTGAGTAGGGGTCAGTGATTTAACAATGGAGAGGCATAGATTGTCTTGCTGTCTCAGCAAATATTGTCATGAAGCAATTTTGCTTTCTAACTTTGTAAAAAGAGCATTTGAGCAGTGTACACATACCAGAAGAAATCGCTGTGGGTTAAGGAGTAAAGTTGGCACACTAGGCTTTTATTCCTTTCCTACCACTACAGGGTAGCATCGGGGACACATCTGCAAAGCTGGCCCTCAATCACGTTGAAGACACATCTGCAAAGCTGGTCCAAGGTATTGACAGAGGAGTTACCATCTTTGTGACGAAATGCCACCTCTAAGAAATCTGCCTCGGTCAACCTACTATAGAAAGACTCTTTGTCTTAGAGATAAATGAAACTATGGCCTTATTTCCAGAGAACCACTTATGTTACCTGAGAGGAGACAGAGTACTCTGGATGTGTGGATTCTCCTGACCCCGATTTTCTCCACTTGCCCATTAGCACAGATTAGTTTACTGTTCACATTGCCCCCTAGACACTAGGCATAGACAACATGAGCAAGTGAACTGTAACAGAAACAAGGCTTTGATGAGAATGGGAAGTGGGCTAGGGGTAGGGCAGAGTAGAATAGCATAGGGCATCCAGCCAGAAAAAACAGGCTCTGATGTACATACGGAGTCCATATTTTCCAAGCCAAAACTCATGACACGTAGCTTGACAAGTATGATTGCGCTTATGGGAACAACAGGACAGAATATTTACAACCCAGAGTTGCCCTGGAAAATCTAGGATATATAAACACTACATCCATAAAGGCATTGAAAGTGGGAAGGCTAACATAACCTCCTTTAGAATTCTGCAAGTGCTGGCCCGCACATGTGAAAGCCCGTGTGTTAAGTCATCCTAGTCTCTATTTATTTCTGCCACAAACACATTACATATTTTTGACACACTTAGGGTCTCTATTCCAAAGACTTGCCTTAAGAATAGCAGGTATTCTAACGAAATAGATATTTACAGTTGAGTAAAAAAGCATGCATCATGTCGGATTACATTGTTTGCCAAACTAGCCTGCCTAGCCCTTACAGGAGTACTAAATTCACCCGGAGACTTTAATGTAATGCAAAAGATAAAGTATCTCAGTGAGCCTGTGGACTCTTGCACACAACTTTCAGGTTAGGATCCACAGGTTTACAGAAAGAAAGAAAATTAGTCAAATCAAATGTGTGCCATTTTTTCTTTCCATTTAATTACTTGCATGTGAGAGCCATTGTTTCCTATAAGACCCCCCTCGAAAATACTTTAGTGAAAGCTTCTTGTAGAAAGGAAAACAAAGGTCAGTAACCTAATATCCCCAAGCAACCCTATAAAAACAAACGAGGGAGGGAAAAAAAAGTGAAGAAATGCTCTGACTGGGAAAAAGATCTTCATTTGTTTATTCTTTCAACAGTGAATAAAGGTTATGATTTTGCCAATAACTATAAATTGATAGTGCTTCCAACTTTTAAAGAATATATAAGGAAACCATATAAAAGATCAGAGCAATCTTTTACGTGAGGTCAGAAGCTTTTTAAGGACTGGAAATATATCAAATACAATACATCAAATTTGTCATGACACCTTACAAACTGACATCTGGGAAAATGTCTCAGAGATGATCTAACAGAGGGAAATCTCCTCTCTTTCAGATGAGGAAACTGAGGCACAGCAGCACGTCCAAGGTTACCTGATTGGCTGTAACTGAGTCAGGACAAAACCCTGTCTCCTGCAGAGTTTACAGATAAGTTTACTCATCTGTAAAATGACAGGGCCGAACTCTGAGGTCAATGCCAACCATAACATCCTGCAATGCTATATTGATTGATTGCTTTGTAATCTACTTATTTGTATTTTGGCTCTTAAATAAAGGTAAAGCTGCCAGTTTGACATATTTCTAGCCCTTAGAAAGCTGACCTGACAGTAAAGCCCTTCCAAAACATTTATAGAGACAACGTTATGAACAATTTGCAGAATTTCATAAGGTGACACATTTCGAAGCACAGTGCAGTTACAGGCAGGCTGAATGGATGCATGCGAGGGAGGTATTATTTTTTTTAATTTTCAAGATGTCACTGCGAAGGGAGACATATGCCAAATGGTAACATCGGCTTCTACTTAAAAAAAAAAAAAAAAAAAAAAAAAACCCTCTAAAAAAGGCATGAAGAGCAATGAAAAAACATGACAAGAAGAAGAATGAAACATCTAAAGCAGATATTGGGAATAAGGAAATATGTTGATTAAGTACTTGGTGTTTAGAGGCATCTGATATCTCTGCCTTTCCATTATACCTGCCTCCAAAACATAGCCATGCTGAGGTTTCCCAATATTTAACAAACTAGCATAAATCCTGGAAAAAATACTCTAAAATCAGAGCATATAAATCAGAATACAAAATTGAAATATATTTAAAAATCTTCAATTCCAGTTATGATTTTTTTTTTTGTTTATCTTAATTGTGGATTCTTACCAGCATTTCATTTAGTGCTAAGGTAGATTTCATGCAGTAAGAGAAAAGATAGCTTCATGACATAAACATTAAATTAACAAATGAATGGCCAAATTGTTAAAAGCAGGGGTAGCCAGTTAATTACTATATTTTAAAAAGTCGTCCAGTCATATGTAGGATACCTTACATATATTATAGGTAAAATGATTAAAAACACAATAAGCCTGTAATCCCAGAATTTTGGGAGGCTGAGACAGGCAGATCACCAGAGCTCAGGAGTTCAAGACCAGCCAGGGCAACATGGCAAAACTCCGTGTCTACTAAAAACATAAAAATTAGCCAGGCACCGTGGCACATGCCTGTAGTCCCAGCTACTCTGGAGGCTGAGGCAGGAGAATTGCTTGAGCTTGGGAGGTAGAGGTTGCAGTGAGCTGAGATAGCACTATTGCACTCCAAAGTCAGATCCTGTCTCTAAATAAATAAGTAAATAAATAAATAAAAACACAATCAGCCAGTTGAACAGAACATTCCTTCTTTTATGGGTCACAGTGTGCCTTTTTCATAACATATAGAATTAGCCAAATTATCTATGCTACCAAAATTATGATTGGAAGCAGCTGAGAAAGCAAAAGTACTTGGGAAAAAATTGTTGGGCAGTCTGGTTGTCTGGTTACCTGGCAAACTTCCCTATACTGTCGGATAACCAGGTAAACTTTTAGATCTCTAATGTATTTTCCCACATTGATAGGAGTACAGAAATTTTATAATTAAACAGACCTGGCTTTGAACGTATTGCTTATTAGTTGTTTGTTCTTGGGCAAATTACTTTTCTCAGGGATTATTTCATTGTCTGAAAAATTGGAATAATAATGTCTGACTCACTAAATTTTTAAATGATCAAATTAGATAGTATCCAAAAACTAGCAGTCATGGTGTACAGCACACAGAAAGCATTCAATAAGTGGGGATAGTCATAGTAGCGGTAGTAAGAATAGTGATGGTCCTTATCTTTTCTTTGATTGACACATGCTGTTGTGAAATCAACATAGGTTTTGAGTTCAGAGAGTTTGGTTTGAAGCCAGACTCTACTCTCAGTGGTTAGATGCCAAGAGAATTTCTCTGGTTTCAATTTCTTCTTCTGCAAAATGAATACCATGACACCTGATTCTTAACTGCTATTATGAAAATTAAATGAGATAATATATGTTAGTGCTACATAGTGCCTGGCACAATGGGAGGGATAATAAAGAAATGTTCATTCCCAAAATTCCTTGTCCCCACAGTTCCCCACTCATGCCTCTTCATTCATTCAATGTACTGAGTCCTGGGCACCATGTCCTGGGAACACAAATGTCCATCCTGGTTTCAAGAAAGGGATGAGAGGAGAAAGAGAGAGAGAAAGAGAGATTAAAGGATTTGGTGACAAATCCTTCAAGAGAGATTTAAACCAGTGCTTGGAAACACAAAAGAGGAATAAATAAAGCCTTCTTTTAGAGTCTTTAAAGATCTTAAAAATTAATTAGGCCAGCCGGGCACGGTGGCTCATGCCTCTAATTCCAGCACTTTGGGAGGCCAAGGCAGGCTGATCACCTGAGGTCAGGAGTTCGAGACCAGCCTGACCAACATGGAGAAACCTGTCTCTACTAAAAATACAAAATTAGCCGGGCATGGTGGCACATGCCTGTAATCCCAGTTACTAGGGAGGCTGAGGCAGAAGAATCACTTGAACCTGAGAGACAGAGGTTATGGTGAGCCGAGATTGCACCATCACCATTGCACTCCAGCTTGGGCAACAAGACTGAAACTCTGTCTCAAAAAAATAAATAAATAAATAAATAATAATAATAATAATAATTAGGCCATTTAACCCACTAGGAATGTTATAACCAAAACATAAAACAAAACAAAACAAAACAAAACAGCAAATAACAAGTGTTGGCAAGGATGTGGAGAAATTGGAACCACCCTAATTCTACATTACTGATGGGAATTAAAAAAAACATTGCAGCTACTGTGGAAAACAAGTTGACAGTTTCTGAAAAAGTAAAACATAGAATTAAGACCCAGTAATTCCACTCTAGGGTATATACCCAAAAGAAGTGGCAGCAGGTGTTCAAACAAAAACTTGCACACAAATGTTCATAGCAGCACCATTCACAATTGTCAAAAGGTGGAAACAACACAACTGCCCATCAACAGATGAGTGGACAGACAAAAGGTAGTCTATCTATACAATAGAATAGTAGAATAGTATTGAGCCATAAAAATGAAGGCAGTACTGAGGCATGATAAAACACGAATGAACTTTGAGAACATTGAGTTAAGTGAAAGCAGCTAGTCATAAAAGATCACCTATTTTGTGATTCCATTTATGTAAAATGTCCAGAATAGGCAAATTTACAAAGGCAGAAGTAGATTAGTGGTTGATTGGAGCTGAAGGAGATGAAGGGATGGAAGAGGGGAGTTGTGACAGCTGAAGGGTAGAGTGTTTCTCTTTGTGATGATGAAAATATTCTAAAATTGTGTCAATGATTGTCCATATATCTGTGAATATATTAAAAACCATTGACTTATAGGCTTTGAATAGGTGAATTATAATGTATGTAAACTGTACCTCACTAAAGCTGTTTTTGTTTTAATTTTTTTCAGCATGAGGAAAAAAATGTCTTAGGAGTTTACGCAAACTCCTGCTAGATCCAGTATAGCTAGTGGCCATGAGTGCCACTCCAATAGTAGAGCTGAAAACAAAACAGAACTGGGAGTATGTCAGACAGAAAGGGAAAGAATGGAAAACCATGCACAAAGCCTAGGAGGCAGTGCTTGGCTTTCACATCCTCTATGACACTGAGACGTTGAGAGGAAGTTGGAACACAGGGAACATGTCAGGAGAACAAGGCTAGATATAAGCCACTATGGAGTTTGGAATCACTTACCCAGAACATAGGCGGGGCCCGGAAAGCAGGCTTCAGGATGACTCTGCCACTCACTGGGTATGTTTGCGGCAAATGATGACATCAGATATATGTTCATGACATTATATAAATGGATATTCTCTGTAAAATGGGAATAAACACACCCATCTCACAAGACACTGTAAAGATGAAATGAAGCAATACAGGTAAAGCAAATAATGTAGAAACTGGCAAACAGTACTCAGTCAATAAATATTAGCTCTTTGAGCCTGTTGGAAGCCAAAAGAGTTTAAAATGAGAAATTTCCACTAATCAACAAAATGTTATAGTAGATGACAAAGGTTTCAAGCTTTTTGAACTTTTGAGTAATTTGTACACATTACCACTAATTCAACTTCCTCTGATCCATCAAGACATACACATGGTTCTTTAAAAAAATTCTCCAGAGAAGTATAGTAAATGTCTCCTGGACTAACGATACTGGCCTCAGTAGCTTAAGCTTAGCCATAAAAATAATAAGTTTCTTTTGCTATGATGTTCTAATTAAATATCCCAAACTTTATTCCAGGTATAAGCAATCCAATATTGGCAGAGCTAATTCAACCAAGAACATTCTATCCAGTAAATAAATTCTCAGAAGCCAAAATTTCCATTTACACCTGTAAACAGAAAATTTAATTTAATGCAAATTGTTAAATAATAAGACTAATGGGCAATGAACCATACTAAACACATCATATGAAATGGATCAGTCATGCAGCATGGTGACCAGAAAAGAAATTTGTGTCATGTTCTACAGCTAAAAATAGTACATGTTTACACACATTCGTGTGCACACACGCATTCATGCATACACACACACACACAGAACAAGGTGCTACCACAGAGGTGTAGCATGCATATAAAAAAATGCAGAAATCCTGAATGAAGGAAATGAAGGAACGGAAGAGGGGAGATGTGACAGCTAAAGGGTACAGTGTTTTTCTGTACATTCCTCTGTATTTAAAATCTTTTGGTCATCTTCCATGGTATCATCTAACCATAAAAATTGCTATTTTATACAATGCTTAGCAGAGCAGTTGTTAGGAAGAGGAGTCTTGCAAATTGCTTCACTGAAGCTAAAAATCATTAAAGAGTAGACTGAAGCATGTTCTTTATTGAGACCTCCTCCTCGAGAGAGAGTTCAGAAGTCACAGTCCACAAATTTAAAACTAACAAAATATCTACAGAGTTTTTGTTTGTTTGTTTGTTTGTTTGTTTGTTTGTTTGTTTTGAGGTGGAGTCTCGCTCTGTCACCCGGACTGGAGTGCAGTGGCCGGATCTCAGCTCACTGCAAGCTCTGCCTCCCGGGTTTACGCCATTCTCCTGCCTCAGCCTCCCGGGTTTACGCCATTCTCCTGCCTCAGCCTCCGGAGTAGCTGGGACTACAGGCGCCGGCCACCTCGCCCGGCTAGTTTTTGTATTTTTAGTAGAGACGGGGTTTCACCATGTTAGCCAGGATGGTCTCGATCTCCTGACCTCGTGATCCGCCCGTCTCGGCCTCCCAAAGTGCTGGGATTACAGGCTTGAGCCACCGCACCCGGCCAGAGTTCTTCTAATTGTGAGACACACAAGACTACAATAACTCAGTGTAGTTCACATTTTTTCTATCATAGACTGGACAATAGATATGGCTTAGGCTTCAGAGATTTGGGGGAGCACTCAAAGTGCCAGATTCAGGATGTATCTTACTGCGTGTCTGGAAAGCAAGTACTTGAGACAAAACGTTTGGAAGAAAATAGGTTTGATTTTCAAAACTTTTTCAGCTTTTCAAAATAAATAAATACATAAATACATAAACCATCAAGCATCTGAGCTTGGAAACAATTTAAAAGAAAAAAATTGCATGGGTTGTATTTCTCCATAGTCACCAAGGTGGTGACACCCGAACATGGGCTTTTTGAACAACAAAACAAAATTCTTAATGCCGATATAACACTTACAGTGTTTGGGTTCCCAGGGTCTGAAGAGCATGCAGACCAAAAAGTCAATCACATTTCAGAGGCAAATTATTCATATTTTTAAGTATGTGTTTGTACCTGTTTGCCTGGAGCCGAGCAGATTCACAAGACGTGGGATTCCTGGGGCTAAAACCAGTAAAGTCCAGGGTGAGTAGAGGGCAAGTTGGTCACTCTCTGTGTTTGTCAATAAAAGACTAGAACTGATGTGTAATGTCAACACACACATCAGATCAACACAAATATGTTGAAATAATTTTAAAATAATACCTTTCAAAAAATTAAAATGCAAAATATTCAGCTAAATTAAACATTAATTATTTATCAGTTCTCTCTAGGATTCTTTAATTATTTCCACTTCCTTAATGCCAATCAAATTAAAGGAAGTTTTCAGGTGTATTTTTTAATCAGAAGGACCCAGAGTCTACCTAAGAACTCACCCCAAGCCCATTGACCCACCACCATTTGGAAAGGTTTTTAAAAATAAATTTTAATGTAAAATCATTTCTATACTGATTCTTCTTTTAATAATTCACATCAAATTTGCATTAACCTGCAACATTAATAGGATTAAGGAAATACAAATATAATCTGGAATATGGCTTTAACCAAACCTAAATAAAAACATCAGATCATCTTCTTTATTACATCAATTAGGCTTAGCATTTTCTCCTTGCTAAGAGATTTGCTAATAAGACTAATATCATAAAAGGAAGAAGAAAGTTTTTATATTTACCCACCTTAATCACTACCCACCTACTTCTTCATATCTTTATGAAAAATTGGAATATAGATTAGCAAAAGAACAGTTGTTTCTTTCTATATTCACTGTAGGTATATTTGTTTTCTCAGTTAATTACTTCTAAATTTCTAATTATGTCTGCTGTAAATACTTTATTATAAAGTATTTCTACATAATTAATTAAGAAGTAGTGATAATATAGGACTACTACATCCAAAGATCTACAGGCATATGGGAAATTCTGTGAATTACCAAATAAGTCCATTGAGTGAAACATAAAGTAAAAATGAGTTTAAGAGACAGCTAGACATGTTTATGTAGGCAAAAGGGGTTGGAAGATATGCTGACAACACAAAGAGGTGTGTTGCAATAAACTTGAAGGGGACAGGCCATTGGGCCAACCATCCCTTTTCTATCCAGGAATTCCTTACGTTCTCATTAGTGTCTCACATATGGACAGCTGCGTTATTAAAATTTAGTCATAAATTTGAGTCAACGAAGGAGTCTGTTGTCTCCATTTTTTTTTCCTTTACATATTCAATACACAAACACATATATGCAAAAGTTTCAACTTTTGTTCAGGGAAGTATTTTATGTCCAGATGTCAGATTTTTGTGACTCATGGCCAAGGACGAGGGAAGGGCTTTGTGAACAAGCTTGTTCTGCTCATGTCCACCTCGGACAAGTACATGTTCATGGCACCTCACTTGCATAAATACAACATTTTGAACTGCCCTTTCAATGGTCACCTTTAGTACTGAGTCAGGCCTGAAGTTTCTATGGCAGAGTTTCTTTGGAGAGAAAATGTTTAAAGGGTTAGAGAAAAAGGTCACTTCTTTCATTCCTTTATCTTTTCTCATATTTTGAAATATGCCATCAGAAAATATTTTGGAGAGGATTGGTTAGACGCCAAAAGTTTCACTGACCCTTTTAGTTGTTGCCATTTTACATTTCTTGCCTCAAACGCATTCACATTTAATTTATATGATGTGGGCATAATCTGCATCTGAATATAAATAACAAACACCTGCATTAGCACTTTACAACTAACAAGCACTTGGGTCCCCACTGTCTCATTTGCTCTAAATCACAAACCTATTAGGTTGGCACTATTATCTTTTACTTATAGATTAGAAACTGAGGCCCAGAGAAGCTAAGTGACTTGGCCACATTTACTTGCTCAAGTGATAAGTGGCCAAGTTAAAACTGCTGCTGCCTGGCTCAATCTTTATTAAAATACACCTGGGAGCACAGATATGAGAGTGAATACATTTCCATTGTTATATGATTTTTTACGATAAAGTTGGGCAAAAAGATAAACAATGAGCTTATGTCTATTAGGCCCATTTCAAAACATCCCCAATCCAATCCATTACACAGTAAGAACATAGGCACGTATGCTACTCAGCTCTTTTAAGAAAATAGTAAAGGTGTTGGGTGCGGTGGCTCAAGCCTGTAATCCCAGCACTGTGGAAGGCCAAGGCAGGTGGATCAAGAGGTCAGGAGTTCAAGATCAGCCTGACCAATATGGTGAAACCCCGTCTCTATTAAAAATACAAAAATTAGCTGGGCGTGGTGGTGTGGGCCTGTAATCCCAGCTACTCAGGAGACTGAGGCAGGAGAATCGCTTGAGCCTGGGAGGCGGAGGTTACAGTGAGCTGGAGCTAAGATTGTGCCACTGCACTCCAGCCTAGGCGACAGAGTGAGACTCTATCTCAAAAAAAAAAAAAAAAAAAAGAAAGAAAGAAAGAAAAAGAAAATAGTAAACGACGACGCTGGGCATGGTGGCTCGTGCCTATAGTCCCAGCACTTTGGGAGGCCAAGGTGGGTGGATTGCTTGAGCCCAGGTCTTCAAGACCAGCTTGGGCATCATGGGGAAACTTGATCTCTACAAAAAATACAAAAACTAGCCGGGTGTGGTGGCACGTGCCTGTAGTCCCAGCTACTCTGGAGGCTAAGATGGGAGGATCTCTTGAGCCCGGGGAGTCAAGGTTGCAGTGAACTGTAATTGCACCACTGCACTCCAGCCTGCACAACAGAGTAAGACCCTATCTCATAAAAAAAAGAAAAAGAAAAAATAGTAAAGATGATTAAGAAAAAAAATTAGGCCGGGCGCGGTGGCTCAAGCCTGTAATCCCAGCACTTTGGGAGGCCGAGACGGGTGGATCACGAGGTCAGGAGATCGAGACCATCCTGGCTAACACGGTGAAACCCCGTCTCTACTAAAAAATATAAAAAACTAGCCGGGCGACCTGGTGGGTGCCTGTAGTCCCAGCTACTCGGGAGGCTGAGGCAGGAGAATGGCGTGAACCCAGGAGGCGGAGCTTGCAGTGAGCTGAGATCCGGCCACTGCACTCCAGTCTGGGTGGCAGAGCGAGACTCCGTCTCAAAAAAAAAAAAAAAAAGAAAAAAGAAAAAAGAAAAACAAATTAATATAGTCACTAGTTAATGACTTCTTTAGAGTTCTGTTACCATTTTTTGTATTTTGGCTAGAAAAAATGGACAAATACTAGAGGCAATAAGTAAATCAAAATACTGAAGTTGTTTATATTTATTTAAATTTTAAGCATCATACCTTTCACAGCAGAAACTCAGACCCTACCTACAGTATATTTTAATGAGCTGACAATTACTGAAAATAATATTCTCCCAACAAAAGTCAAATTCACATTCAAAAGCTATTAATAGCATTTGTTGCCAACAGAAGCCTTATTCGATATTTGGGCATAACAGAACTGGGATACGAACATGACAGAGAGAGGGGCAGTGGTGGCAGGAAGAGGGGGATGAGGAGTGAGAAAGAGACTGCTGCACTAAGCCTGACATCTAAGAAGATGTCAGGGACCCTAGAGCCCCTAAGGAGCAGCCCCAAACCCCCAATCCCTTCCGACATACTCATTGTATCTGCTGTGGGACCCATTTTACACTCTGATTCTCTCATGGAATTATGCCCTGGCCTGAACCCCACCCAGTTTGAGGCTGCTCCCAGGATAATCTGTCCAGCCCTTGCCAATCTTCTCCTATCAAGAGTTAGAGCCTGTTCATGAGACCCCCTCACCGCCCCGCCACCCAGCTGATTGGGGTCCTATTCCAACTGACGGAGGCCCTGCAGCAAGTACAAGCCATTGCCTCATACTGGCAAGAAGAGCTCCCGCCCACCAATGTGAGCCCTTGGGTACTGAGGTCAGCCTCTTGAGAGCTTTGTTCACCAAAGCCCTTTAGCTATTATCATTGAAACATTGGCCTTTCTCCTTGTAGCTCTGATACTAGGCTTTATCCTCTCTCTCTTCCAACCTGCTCTAGGTCCCAATATGCCTTTACCCCAGCCTGGAAGGGTTATAGCATGTCACAGGTGATTTAAACTAATTTCAGTGGTGGTTGATGGATTTCAAGGACCTGACCTCCTGTGCATTAGGAAGATCTACTCTCACCTTCACTTTATTTTGTAGCTATCATTTGGCTAGATGAGCCTGCCTTCTATACTCCCAACAGCATTCATCATAGACAGTCTGTCTTCCCTACTAGCCTGCAAGGACCAAGTCTGTCCTGATCACTGTTTTATGCTATTCCCAGCAAGGAGGCCAGCACATAGAAGAGAATGAACAAGTGCTTGCTGAATGAATAAATATACGATACACATGTGCAATTGTCAAGTAACTACTAGCTTGGGAAAGTTAGTCCCGTCACATAGTTGAACTTATTAATTGGCTGATAATACCAATGCATTAGCCAACACATTTACTTTAACTTCAAAATATTTATGCATAGAAGCATATTTTGAAAAACTGTTTAACCAACTTTTAGGGATAGAAAAGATTAGAAGTATCTTTCCATTCAGTTCTTGCTTTACAGTATATGCAGAATTTATTTTGCATCTCTGCCCTCTCTAGAGTGAATTAAAGCACAATTATGTTAAATAATGTTTTTACCTACTGTTTTCACTTCTGTGAAATTTTTCTCCCTTCAAAAGAGCATTTGCTAAATTAGTTTTACAAAAATCTGAGTGAAGTGAAGTAAAAGCCTTTTACTGGGGATAGTGTTACATTCAACAACAGAACTACAAAAAAATATGTTTTTGGGGGGACTAACATTTATCAGAAAAAAATCTAGAACATTACCGTAACAGCTGGGCGCCATGACTCATGCCTGTAATCCCAGCACTTTGTGAGGCCAAGGTGGGTGGATCATAGGGTCAGGAGTTCGAGCTGGCTAACACGGTGAAACCCCATCTCTACCAAAATTACAAAAATTAGCCAGGCATGGTGGCACATGCCTGTAATCCCAGCTACTCAGGAGGCCAAGGCAGGAGAATTGCTTGAACTAGGAGGCAGAAGTTGCAGCGAGCTGAGATCATGCCACTGCATCCCAGCCTGGGCGACATAGTGAGTCTCCGTCTCAATAAAAAAGAAAAGAAAGAAAATTACTGAAACGTATTCAGATAGTCTCATTATGTTTACTTAAAACTAAAAGAATTTAATTAATATATCACAAAAATGACACTTTTTTAAAATGTTTAGTCTCTGTACGATCCCTCTTGTCCTACTCTCTTATTCCCAAATAAACCCAAAGAGTTTTCCAATTTCACTACCAAACTACTCTCTAGAACAACTCTATTTATAGTTTGGTATCTTTGTGTACCTAGGACAAGTAACAAACCAGTTATGAGAAAGAAAAGAAAAAAATAATTTCTTCAGGTTGCTCTCCTAAAACCAAGGCTTCCTTTCTAATATGTATTCACACATGATTTATCTGCATAAGGAACTGTGTCAGGACTAAACTGAGTCATAGGTCTCTGGGTTCAATTTTTACTTAGACCGTGACCCCGAATGACTCTGATCCAGTCCTTTCAGCACTGTTTCCTTACCTGTCCCATAAGAATAATATTTACCCTTTATCGGTTTCACAAAGATGCCTCCACATCTGAAACATACTTGAGACTTCCCAAATGGGTTTGATTATTTTATCTTACTCCATCAAAATCTTAAATCTTCTTTTTTTCCAAACTGGGCAAAATAATATCTGCCAATCTTGAGGGTTTAAGGATTGAGATCATGCACGTGAAAAAGCTTTGAAATTCAAAGATGTCTCATGTGTAAAAGGTATTTTTATTTCAATACTTCTGCAAATGTATGTGTAAACTAAATGGAAATTATTCAAAGATCCAATGAGACAGTTCCAACTTTTGGTACTCCTATTAATATGAAGTGAGGGAATGGTATAGCCTTCCTGTGGCTGCAAGCATTGTCAGTAAAACATGCCTACATGTGGAGTTCTTTGTTCAGTGATGAAAATTAATTTGTACCATGATATTCATACTCAGTTCAAAAAATATTTTTAAGTGTCCACTATGTGCCAGATACTTGCTAGGAGTTGGGGGTATAGTGATGAAACTGACAATGTCTCTATCCTCAGAGAAGGTCATATTCTAGTTAAAAGAAGATATATAAACGAATGATTGGACACAGAAAGCCAACCTAGGAACCAGGGGAAGATGGCATGTGACCTGAGTTAAGGACTGAACAGAAATCAGTCACATGAAGGGAGAAGGAAAGAACATTCCAGGTAGAGTAAATAGGATAGGAAAGATCCCTAACACTGGAAACAACTTGCTTTGTTCACGAAAAAATGTAAACAATATTACAGAAGTCGTATAAGCCATTTGAAGAGTAGTGGGAGAGGAGGTTGAAGAAATGAAAATGTTCCACCTAAAAGGGCCTCATCATTAATCTAAGTGAAATAACTCGGAAATGGAAAACCAAATACCGTAGGTTCTCATTTATAAGTGGGAGCTAAGGTGTAACGATGCAAAAACATACAGAGTGATATAATGAACTTTGGGGATACAGGGTGGGAGGTTAGGAGGTGAGTGAGGGATAAAAAACTACATACTGGGTACCATGTGCATTGCTTGGATGACAGGTGCACTAAAATCTCAGAATTCACCACTAAAGAACCAATCCATGTAACCAAAAACCACCTGTACCTCAAAAACTATTGAAATTAAAAACGTTAAAAATAATTTTATAAAAGCACTATTTCAAGGCTAAAAAAAGGTGAGGGGCTCATATGCTTTGCTAAAGAACCTATGGATTCTCCAGTTGGCGCTCTGCTTCTCACACTGTGCAAATCAAACCCTAGGGACAAACAGGATTAACATGACCCAGCTTCTTGGATTCTTGATTTTGCCCAACAGTATGGGAGAGAAACAAGGTTGAAGTTGAAGAACTATTGATTCAAAACAATCTTTGTAAATATTAAAATACCCATCCTTAGAGTTACTTAGAGGAAAGACTTGAGAAACACAGCAGGTATGAAATGGAGAACCATGGATGGTTTTATTGTCAGCAGCGGCATGAGCAGAAATATGTTTTAGAACGGTGGTTCCCAACCTTTTTGGCACCAGGGTCCAGTTTCGTGGAAGACAAAGTTTACACAGATGCAGGGATTGAGGGGATGGTTTTGGGATGAGTCAAAAGCATTACATTTACTGTGCACTTTATTTCTGTTATTATTACATTGTAATATACAATGAAATAATTATACAACTCACCATAATGTAGAATCAGTGGGACCCCTGAGCTGGTATTCCTGCAACTAGATAGTCCCATCTGGGGGTGATGGGAGACAGTGACAGATCATCAGGCATTAGATTCTCATAAGGAGCTCACAGCCTAGATCCCTCATATGTGCAGCTCACAATAGGGTTCACGCTCCTATGAGAATCTAATGTCACTGCTGATCTGACAGGAGGCGGAGCTCAGGCAGTAATGTGAGCCTTGGGGAGCAGGTGTAAATACAGATGAAGCTTCGCTTGCCTGCCTCCCACTCACCTCCTGCTGTGCAGCCTGGTTTCTCAAGGGTTCTGTGGCCTAGGGATTGGGGACCCTTGTTTTAGAGCACTCACTCACTCTGATGATGGTGTGGAGAACAGATGTGAGGAGGAAAGACTGGAAACAGGAAGGCCAGTTAGGTGGCGGGCACAGCCTTCCGGGAAAGAGATGATGAGTAGCTAAAGTAGGGTAGCCAGTGTTGGAGGACAGCAGTGCTTTAAGAAACAGGCATAGGTATACAGTTTAGCCATATGGAGTGCTTGAATGTGGAAGTAAAGGAAAAGAGAGGAGTCACGGATAAACCCAGAGTTGGGGCTTGGAAGACTGGCTACACTCCGGTGCCACTGAACAAGTTGGAGTATATGGGAGAAAGTAAAAAGTTAGAACAAGATTATGACTTTAGCTTTGAAAATGTAAATTTCTACATGCCATGGAACTCCAGGTGAAGATGCTGAGAATTTATCCTGATAGCCTTCTCTAATTCTCCTAGTGAAAAATCACAAGCATTTGCAAGGTGGTCAGAATTAGATGGGCATTTTACTTTTTTATTTTTCCAACTTTCGGTGGCCATCTCCAGAGTTCATATATGACCTAGACTCAGCTCCTTCACTGTCTTCTCTGATGTCTGTCAATCCACGACAAGCATTAACTACCTGGGTGTGGTTTTCTCAGAGAAGTCGTGACACTCTAATTCTGTATCATACCTTGGATTTTAAGCTTTTCAATAGCAACGCCATGTGTCACTAACAATATAAACTGCTCATAAATAAATAACCTAGAAGAAAATTCATTATCATATCATCCATCAATCCCTTAGTCTCCTGAATCCCTATTTTTGAATTTTATTTCACCTCTAACAAAATCTTTATCAATTCGAATCTAGCTCCTGGTCTCCCAGTTGTAATAAAACAGATATGGATCTCAGGTGGAGGGTAAGCATCAGAAACAGATGAACTCACAAGACAAAAATCTTATGTCCCTATTTTCCTGTTTTCATGCAAATGTCCCAGTAATTAAATCAGGAAAAAAATGTAGCAAAAACATATCAGCCAAATGGTTTTAAAATTTCAAAAGAAGCTGTAAATATGGTCCTTTTTAGAAGATCAGGTTCTAACTAGAGTAGGAGAAAGGGTAGCATTTGTTCTGATGAAGCAGTTTTTAAATTCTTGTCAGTGATTTGAAGAGAGATAACTGATGTATGTTGAAGAAGCCTGTGAGATTTTTAAATAGTTCGGACGCTACGGGGAGCATTTTTTTCTTAAAGCAATGTACTCAGAAGTGTTGGCAAGATTTTATTTGAACGTAGCAGTGCTTATGTGAGGAAGTTATTTTGAATTACCCTAGTATAAATATGTATGACTTTATTTGTATTGAAAATTTCCTTTGCAAGTGAGCGAATGAGGGACTGTTATATATCTATATTGCTTTATAAATGATGTAGGTATTTCATTTTGGAAATAAAATATCATACCCAGAATTCAAAAATAACATCAGAATTCTGTTTGTACCCACAGGTGATTCTTGCACCTACATTCATACCTTTTAACTTTAATTTGCCATGTAGAACAAATGGTATCTGTTATCTTAAGTCTGGCTTTTTTATATAGCATTCATGCATACATACATTCATTCACTCATTCATCAGACATTTACACAGCTCTTCTCATGAACCAAGCACTATGCTAGGTACTGGGCATGCAGCAATAGTATTGAACTGTCCTTTGTCATTACATAGTTCAGGTAAACATTCCATTTCCTCCACGCAATATTCTGTAGCACAGTGAAATTTTCAAATCTTAGGGTCATATGTTATTATTTAAAGGCTAAGCATGTTGAAGGCTGTGAACAAGCCTAGCATTGAAAGTGTATTCCCTCTAAATACAGGTAAGAAGAAGCGAGGGCCCCAAGAAATAAGGCCCATAGCAAGGGGGAGCAAAAAGAGGGCTGGAAGGGTATTGGAGAAAGCATTAAAATCAGGGCTCAAACTTTCCCCTTAATGCCTTTGAACAACCAGTTGTTCTACATGAAAATGAAGCTGCTAGCAAGAAAATCACCCAACCCATTATCTGCAGAGCCTGTCCATTTACTTATAGAAGGAAAAACAAAACAAAACTCATCTTCTCCATTTTCCTTCTTTAGCTATTTTGTGGGATTGGAGGGGAAAGGGATCATTGATCCTAAATTACTACTTCACCTTGCCTTCATAAGCAACACACCTCTTCTAGTTCATTCCATTCTCTCCTTATGATTTCTTTCCTCTATCAGAGACCTATTATATTTTAATGTGTTTACTTAAAAACAAACTACAAGAAGGCTCATCAGAGTCATTTGTTTAAAGAATGAGACAAACATACACATGCAGCTCTGTGTTCACTCCTTCAATTCTTTTTTAGGCTGTGTATAAAGGTGACACAAAAAAAGAAGAATAAAACAGCTTGTGTTAAATAATGAAATCAAGTACATACGACTGTAAAAAGGAGGGTGTAGGGTCTTAAGTACCCATGGTCCCTGCCTGCTACCCTCATCTGTCCTCATTCTTATCTCAAGTTGTAAGTTTTCAGTAGGAGATCAGTTTATATCTCCCTAAAGCTTCTAAATGAATGACAGATTCCACAAACAGCAACAAATATTACTATATAATAGGCACTGTTCCAGGGGGTTGCAAAAGAGACATCAGTGATAAATCACCTTCCTTTGTTAAATAAATTACTATTTAGAGAGCATAAATGAAGCAATAGTTTAAAATTTTCCAAGTGACGGTGCTTTGTGTTAATATCATAAAAGCATTACTGTCCCTCAAATTCAAAGTCCAAGGTGATTTCAAATGACATTCATAAGCATATTTCACCTAACCCTGAACGTTTTCTTCCACCATGCAAGAATCCTCCCTGGGAGAAGCAAAACTTCAGTATAGATCATCTTTAGGCTGTAACAAAGCTGTAACAAATAATGTTTCAATATCCCATAGAGCTACATGACAGTAGGTAACAATATAACTCAGGGCTATACTGATTTCTCTAAACTGGAATTCCAAATTCTTAGCAGATAGATAAATTAAGCTTTAAAAGAATGGGGTTTTAATTTGTCCTTCTTGTTTTAAAACACCAAATATTTTCTGTGAACTTTCAGCTTTGTTCTTTCCCTCTTGTCTGGAAGGGTGCTAGCTGAGTGCCAAGAACAACAGGTAAGCCAGCTTCCCTCAACCCAGAAAAATTATGCCTTTGCCACAGGAGCCATACTTATGCTTCCACAATGGCCAGGGAAAAACCTAATAGGAACAGATTTTTTTGCATGTGTAGCAAAGTTAGTTCCAGAGAGAAAGAAAGAAGCCTGGTTTGCACTGTAGCAGAACCATTGGAACAATATGCTCCCTGTGTCCACGGCCCAATCCTTCCCAGACACCCTCCTTTCTAGGGCATAGGGTAGCAAAGTCACATACACAGTAGATCACGCCAGGACCTGCTGACACAACCCTACTCCCAAATTTGCAGGCAGGAGAGTGAAGCAATGTCTGTACCCTACACATAGTCTTACTTTTTTCTTTCCTTTTTTAAAGTAGCTGCTTCAGCATTCAACTGGGGGCAAAAGGGGTTGGGGGGGTGGGAAAAGATAGTGCAGGCAAACTTTCTCAGTGCTATTCCATCCGTCTGTGCCTCCCCACTCCTTCACACCTCTGAAGTTATGGCAAGACTAGGTAAAGAGTTTTGAACAATATTGAGACCCACTTATATTTACCTTGAACAAATAGGATCCTTGATACTTCTTGACCACACTCAGTTGCCTATAAGAGTTCTTCCTCCTATAGCAAGTCCTATTGGGAGAATTCGGTGAAAAAAAGGTTTTTTCCTTACAATTGCAAATGAAAGTATAAAATATATCACCAAATTTTAAAGTGTGCATATGTCCTCATCTCAGCTGTTGACATCGTATTTATAATCATGAGCACGCCAGGTTTTCTACAACTTAAGAAATTCTATGAGCATATTACTTTTCCAACTTTGTCAGTAAACATTGATTTCTGTATAATGCAGAAACCAGTTAAATAATTCCTGATTGGGCGCAGTGGCTCACGCCTGTAATCCCAGCACTTTGGGAGGCCGAGGTAGGTGAATCACCTGAGGTCAGGAGTTCAAGACCAGCCCGGCCAACATGGTGAAACCCCATCTCTACTAAAAATACAAAAAATTAGTTGGGTGTGGTGGCAGGCGCCTGTAATCCCAGCTACTCGGGAGGCTAAGGCAGGAGAATCACTTGAACCAGGGAGGCAGAGCCAAGTGAGCCGAGACCGTACCACTGCACTCCAGCCTAGGTGACAGAGTGAGACTCTGTCTCAAAAAGAAAAAAAAAAGTAGCAATAAAATCATTACAGAAATAAAATAAAATAAACAACACCTAAAAGACATGTTACATCCATTCTGGTTTTCCATAATTTGACTTCATGTATTTTTCAGGTAATTCACGGTAGTAGGAATTGCTATTTATTTGATACACCTGTGGCAGACATTTTGTATACAGTCATATTTTCTTTACCACAACTGGCTTGAATCTAGGTACTCCTTTGCCTTTTTTTTTTTTTTTTTTGAGACAGGGTCTCGCTCTGTCGCCCAGGCTGGAGTGCAGTGGCACGATCTTGGCTCACTGCAACCTCCGCCTCCTGTGTTCAAGTGATTCTCCTGCCTAAGCCTCCCCAGTAGCTAGGATTATAGGCATATACCACCACACTGGGCTGGCTAATTTTTGTATTTTTAGTAGAGATGGAGTTTCACCATGCTGGCCAGGCTGCTCTTGAACTCCCCACCTGGTGATCCACCCACCTCGGTCTTCCAATGTGTTGGGACTACAGGCATGAGCCACTGTGCCTGGCTCCTTTGCCTATTTTAAAAATAAGGTTCACATGGGTAAACTAACTTGTCCTCAATACACAATTAGTATTTCCCAAGCAGGGAGCCACATCCAGTTTATCTAATTCCAAAACCTGTATCTTTGCCACTATAATATGCTAACATTGAGGATCTAGTGTCAAATATACTAATGTCCACTTTCCAGTCAACAAGTGCTAAAAGAAGTTGTATGAGAAATAAAAACTATTCCACAACATCCCTGGACCATGATGTCTCCATCACTAACTTGTCCTCTGCCTGGGCCCAATGTTGGAGCCAGTTGAGCTAGCAAGAACCTCCCATGGGAGCTTTTCCTAAGTCGGCTGCCTGGGAGAAGAGACTGGACCAGAAAATGCACTTTATCTGGGAAGCCGGAGGCACCAAAGCCAGAGAAACTTTGGCTCAAGGACTTGAGCCAATATTGTAACTGGAAAAATGAGCCTAAGTGTTAGGTCCAAAAGGCAAAATAAGCCATACATGGAAAAACAAGGGCCAACCACAGCATCCAGGAGGCCTGGAAATGGGTCACAAAGCAATGTGCAGAGCGGGTGGGCACAAGTGGGTCAGAAACACATCTGGGAAAGGTAAAAAGATGTTGGATGTCACTTGAATATGGTGTTGGCCCTGGGGGTGGACCTGGCAGATTCAAAAGCCCACCAAGAACCAGATGCTTGAATTCTGGGGAGTCATTGACTCTCCCTAGGCCACAATTTTCTCAACTAATAAAATGGACCCATTTGTAACCCCTTCAGATCTGCTATCAGAATTAAATGATAAGTGAAGGGATTTAGCATTGTGCCAAGCCTAGGAAAGCAGGGTTTTTTTTCTTAGCTATTATTACTTTATATTTGTGATTGCCATGGAGATGATAATAATTTTTGAGAGTAAAGTTTTTATATTTAAGTACCTGAAAGAACCCTGAATAAAAATACTCACCCTTAGAATGGTACAAAATTAAAACTGAGTACAGAACAAAGTTTACAGTTTGAGCCTTTTAACAGAATAAAGAATATTAAAGAAGACTTTGAAGCAAGCATGAAGTCATTTCCAGGTCACTAGACAAGTTGCAGGTGCAAACCATTTCTAGTCCCATTGTCGGAGGGAGAAAAAAAGGTACATGTCACACCCAGTCCCCTATGCTAATGTCCAAATGTCTGGTTTGGTAGTTTTGATGTAAAAGGAGCATGGAATGGACGCTTTCAGAATAGAAACAATTAACAGACCCCTTAAGAACTACAGATATAAGTGTTTTGAGAAGTCTTAAAGAAAACAAGAGCAACAAAAAACTATCAGTGTTAGGATTACATCACAGTAGTTTTTCCCCCTAGCATTTGCATTGATTTTTCAGTTTTATATCAAAAAGAAAATCTGGCCTTATGGACATTTAAGAGAATAGGGAATTTCATTTTCCACTTAATAAACTGATTTTCTCCAGCACTCTAGGTACTTGAAATTAGCACAAACCCCAGGATAGCTACAACTCCAAAAGGGAATGCTCAGTTCATTATGAATGGTCTTAAAGCAAATAGTGCTCTGACAGCCAGATTCCTGGTCTTCAAATTTGTAAGTTTGCCCTTTTTTTCCCAAGTCTTACTCAAGACCGCTTCTGAGCTTTTGCACATTTAAGCCTTACACTCAAAGACAATATGTTACTGAAGAGCATGGGACACTTCAAGTTCATACATTTGGATTAAATTCCTTTTCAAAAGAAGTCTAATATTTATAACCAAATTATGACCATATTGAATACACGAAATTAACTGCTGAACTAACAGAAAGGAAATACTGCATTTATTTTCACTTCTGTGGCTATACATCCTTTGAACAGTTCGAAAGAATCATAAACCAGCCATAAATCCTACAATGCTTTTCATTTTCTTTCTTCACATACTAACACAGCACTGATTTTTCAATAAAAAAGATACTGTAAATAGCTGTTGTTTTTAATAATCAAAATTAATTTGTACCATCTTTAGTTGATCTACATATTTGTTCAAGCTTTCATTATAATAATAAAGCTACAATATAGTGAAGTTTTATGCATTACTTCATTTAATTCTCAATAAAATCCCAAGGAATAGGCATTATTAGTGTACCCACATTGGAGATTAAAAATAAAACAAGCTTATAGGAGATCGCTTATAATCACACAGGTAGTCATCTGCAAGGCTAGTATTCAAAATAGATATTAATACCTTGGACTTTAACTGGCACAGGAGAATAAAAATATCAGGGATATGCTTACTTAATTATTTTTAGTAATTTAAATCAGCCCATGTATTAGTAAGTAAAAGATAAAAAAAAAAAAAAAAAAAAAAGATCCTAAATACCAGGCCTGAGTTGTTTGTCAATTGCCTCAATTCCACGTTTAGACTTGAATTAATAGACATAACTAAAAATTTAAATGACAAAATTCTGATAAGAAAACACAGTGCATAATTAGTGCACATCTCTGGATTTGGGGAGGAAAGCGACTTGATTTACATAGGGTATTGTTTTTCCTAATTAATTGTAGTCTGCCACATATTTGTGTGTGATTGCTTCATAAATGGTTTACAAATTGTTAAGAAGTTTATGGATATAGAGAAATAATATTATAGCTCAATAAGTAAACTTTTACAAGTGTAGAAGAGAAATTTTACATTAAAATGTGACTTTGTTTCTTCATCCTGAGAGAATGAATTTTTTAAAAACACATTTAAAATCAAGCATTAGATATGCAAATATGTGTTCAGATCAGAGATACCAAAATTATTCAAATGATTAATTATTCATCATAAAATGTCAATTAATAATTACGAAGCAGAAAAGGCATCTTTCTAATGCATCTTTATTTTTCTTGGCCTAAAAAGGGCTAAATATACATGTTCAATTGACTTCTATCAAGTTTTTAAAATTCAACAAAGTAAACAAATTGTAAACAAGTGCAAACTCTGAATTTTAATGAGAACAACAAATATGCCCAAAGCGAAGGGAAGAGCAAAAAATAATAATAAAGAAAACAAAACAAAACAAAGACAGTTATGTCCATGACATATGCGGCCTCATGCTCACTCACCTGCTAGGTAATGGACAGAAACCTAGCCTAGCCAAGAAAACAACCCAGCAACCCAAGTTGTGAATTTGCCTAGCAATGTGCCAAATACGTGACACGATGATGCTTCTCTCTGAATTGATCAATCTTGTTGGGGTTCAGGCGGAGTGTTTTGGGAATTTTTTACCCTTTCCAAATAGTCACCAGAAGAAAAGCGCAGTTTAAGTTTCACAAAATTACCTATTGTAATTTCTAAAGTCTGTTAAAAAATTAAGCACTGCTAAAATATGGCTGTAAATAAACTTTTTCACATTGCCTTAATTCTAAAGAATGCCCCTAATGCCAAGCATTATGCATTTTTTTCCAGGAAGATTATATCTTGTCTTTTAAAATTATCAGTCTGAGTTGATGTAATAATATAGAAGAATAAACCATTATGGTCACTGAAATATTGATTTATTTTATTTTTATTATTATTATTTTACTTTTCACTGACACCTGGTGAACTTGTCGTCTCTGAGACCCGGGGAGTTATTTTAGTCAGGGTGTCCCCGCCCTCCTGCTGGTAGATTAATTACACATTAAACATTGTGTTTTCAAAACGAAATAATAAATCTGGACACATAAAAGAGGCACAAAAAGAATCACAGCGAGGGAGAAGAGGGGATGTTAAAACAAGAAATTGCAAAAGGGAGATATCAGATAGAAAGGAGAATGCAGGAAATGCAACTGGGAAAGAATTTCAAGAAAATAAGGATAAAGGGCAGGGAGGGCTGAAAGGAGGGCCAGAGGGAGGAAAAGTAGGAGGGAGATTTTTGGTTTTCAATTCCCTGGTGAGGCTGCTGGCGTCCGCGCCCTCAACGCCCCAGCCTTCCAAGTTGAGGCGAAAGCCACCTCCTCGGGCCTGCGTCGCATCCAACTTACTCCAAGTTTTCTGGTGACTCCTACGGGGCCCCTTTCCGTACCCTCCGGCACCCCCCGCCCCCCACCCCGAGTGAGATTGACAGTCGCGTGGAGGAGGCTTTTCCAGGCACAGCCTTTCTCATGGTAATCAGCCCCCAGCATCACCTCCCGGCCGCGGCTGCGCCCGCTCGGAGCGCGGCTCGCGGACCCCGGGGACCGGAAACAGGGCGGCGGGCGGGGAGCAGGCGAGCGAGCCAGGTCAGCTGACCGGGCGGCGGGCGGGGGTCGCGGGATCCCGGGCGGGGACAGGTCTGGGGGAGGGCGGTCTGGTGGGAGGGGGCCGAACACCGCCCCCCGCCCCCCACCCCGACGCGCTCCTCTGCCTGTGCAGCGGGGCCCTTCGCGGAGATCAAATGCAGGGACCAAAGCTGGCGGCAGGGGTTGGGGCGGGGTGGGGGGGAGGTGGCAGAGCGCGCGGAAAATTGGGGACAACAACCAGACCTGTTTAGCATCAATAAATTAAGATGCTCATTTGGGTCCTGAAGTTTGCTGGTTCCTGTCAGTGGAGACGTTGGCAAAAGCCCTGAAGCCGAGACTCAGCCTTTACTTCAAAAAAATAAAATAAAATCTACCCCTCAGCTGGCCGCCCTGCTGGGGCCAGGTGACGTGCGAGATTCCACAGCCTGCGGGTCTCGCAGCAGGGATGTTAGGGACGGTCTGAGCTTCTCTGGTCCTGTTTTGGTTTTGTTTGAAAGGGCTTCTCAGAGAGATGCTCCTGATTTTTTTTTTTTAATAGACTTTCCCCTCCTATCCTAGGCTCAACTCCGAATGGATTGGATTGCGAGTCTGCACGTGAGAAAACCGTTTGGCTTGGCTTGGACCCCTGCCGCCCCCCACCCCCTCCACATACACTCAATCCAGGGGTCCCCTTTATCACCCTTTGCTTGCAACTCCAAAAGAAGTTGCCCACCTCCTGAGTCACAACACAAGGTCGAATAATTCCTCTAGATGAAAGATCAGTTCCATTTCAAAACGAGAATAGGTTCCCTTTTTTATTTTCTCCACATGGTACAAAATAAACAGAATTTGCTTTAAAAAAAATCATTAGCTGTGGCCAAATTCGAATTCCTTCTACAGCGTGTGTGTTCAAGGGCAGAAACATTGTATCTCTTCGGGCATCTGGGCCGCCAAGCTGAGCGGGGGGAGGGGGGAGCGGCTGTGAAAGTTGAGGAAATTGACAGACTGAGAGGTGAATGGGGGGACAGGCACCAGGTCCTGGCTGGAGGGAATTGGAAAACAAAAGTGCATCCTCACCCTGCGTGAGTGGAGGGAATCCTGAGGGAGGCAGTTTGTTTTGCCCATGGAAACCCTAAATAATTATTTTCCCCCTTCAATGTTGATTGCAATATTATTTCACATTTCCGTGTATCTGTGGTTTTAATCTCTTTCGTCTTGCGCTAATCTGGAAGTGGATTATTAATGGGGAAGACAGAGAAGGAGAGATTCATTTGCAGGACTTACTTTGCTGTGTGAGGAGCTGAAAGCCAGCAGCCCCCAGTCCTCTCGACTTTTCTCTGCGTCCTGCGCTCCTGCATCCCCCTGATCCCACGATCCCCATTGTCCCCGACCTGGCCCTCGGACTGAGGGAGTGTTCGGAACAAATTTATATTCCGGCTTCCTCCCGACCCCATCACCTCTGCCACGTTGGGAACTCTCTCGGCCAAATGCCTGGGGAGGGGCGGGCCAGTCAGGAACGAGGGCAAGGCAACCTAGCCGTAGCGCTCACCCCTCGCGGAGACCCCTCCCGTGCCACCATCCAAACATCTACCTTCATGGGAACCTGAAAGACTGCTTTTTCACCCCAAACTAAATACTGGCCAGTCGGAACTACCAGTGCTAAATGTTGGGGACTGTCTCCCGCCACTTGAACGATTACTGAGTCCAGGGTAATCAGATGATTAGGTGTTTTTAATGGAAATACTTAGGTTTTTTTTTTTTTTTTTTTTTTTTTTAAGTCAGATCCTAAGGAACCTGACATTTAATATACATAATAAAGACAAGTGTTTTGTTAGCTATTCGATTGGATCCTTTGACCTGAGGTTATGCTTGTGTGTGTGTCTGGGCTGCAAGCCTCCAATGGCTACCTGGGTGCCTGAAGAGGAGTCTTGCCTGGAACCACTCTATATTCAAAGGGTTCCTTCTTCCTTAGGAGTGGGAGAGGGGTGGCTGTAAAGCAAGCTTCTAGAGAAAGCTGGACTCCAATCTTTTAAATTAAAAAAGAGGAAAAAAAGGAGGAGGAAGAAAAATGGACATGAGCAGTGGTGCTAAATCTCAGAAGAGGAACTTGATAAGTCACATATATATTTAGTATAGAGATATAATGATGAAAGAAATGTAAGAGATAAAATTAAGAATGTGCCTGACCCATGTTGAAAATCTTTGATTTTATTTATTAATAATTTTTAAGCTGAAGATCCTGAATGCCTTTCTTCTATAGATACTTTATCTGTGATGGGGTGGGGGGAGAGAGTTAATTTATCCAGTAGCTATTTTCATTATAATAAATAATTAAGTTAGGAAAGAGGTGAGTCTGTAACCAACTGTGAAAATCTACTTTCTTGCATCCTAGAACAAGATCTAGCTGTGGTCGTGTTAGGTAGCTATTAACCCCTCCCCCGCCCCTGCAAAAAAAAAAAAATACAAAATACAAAATACAAAGACGTGTACCTCTGGGAGTGTGATGTGGCAACCCATGTGGTGGCTTGTCCCTCCTTTGAGTGCAATTGCCAGTGACTCTTGCATTCAAAGCCTTGCTTTAGGCACACATTCAAAGCACAGTTCAAAGCAGTTTATCTTAATATAGTGTTGGATCAGGGTATTATTTGTTTCAGATTTCATCAGACTGGAAACAGGAGGGTGTAACATATTTAACAATATTAAAGCTTAAAAACTGGTGTGAGGCAGCTCTCTGGTCCTCTTAACACCTCCACCTTTACCTTTCCGAAGGATCCTAAATGCTGTGAGACTAGAAGTTTATTTGTGCTCTAGGGTTCTCAAGCACTTTCACTCTTTAGGGGAAAAAAAAAAAAGTCTCACAGTTATTTAAGAAATTGAGCCTGAACCATCCGAAGATAGGAGATTTCTTCCTTTTCCGATAAATGCCTGTGCTCAGCATCCTCAAATTTGGCTGTCTTTATTTACTTCTATATTAGTTCCAATTATGTGCAGTGTAAACCAGCTTTTTGATTAACAAAACAGCAGAGCATTGGTTAAGAACACTTAAACTTCAAAAAAATTCCCCTGGGAAGTGGGCTCTGAATTGGTTAATAATGTGCAGTACTTGCTAAATTGCTGACTTCCAGATGTGGAAAATATCTTTCTTGTTTAGGACCTATGTAACCTGATTGGATTACGACAGAAGCGTCACGTTGGAAGCTTTTGAGTGATTATTTAATTAACCATACAGTAGAAAGCTGTATTCTCCAGGAAATCCCTTCCATATTTGCATAACCAATCCCTTCAGAGCAAAGGTGGAGTCTTTTCTTTTTAATTTTACTTTAATTGTAATATCAAAAAATATATACTCCAAAACTTAGACCCCATGCCGTTTAATATCATGCTGTCCCTTCCCTGATAAGTTTCTCTATGGCCTTTCTCTTTTCTCCTCCTGCCTCCCTACACATTCTCCCTTACTTTGTAGTGAGGTCTCCCCGAGGTGTAGAGAGATTCAGAGATCGGCCAACTGAGTGTTCTATGTTAATTTACTTAGAGACCCTTTATTAAAATGGCAAACTACTTTTTAATATTGGGATCCAGTGCAGAAATTCATCATGCACACACCCTAACACACATGCCCAAAGATGCAGCTCCCATGCAGCACTTTTTTTTTTTTTTTTTTTTTTTCTGGCTCTGGTACCTAAAAAGAAAAAAAATAATAATAAGGGAAAGGGCAGTGAATTTTGTTCCAGAAGCTGTACTGAGATAGCTACACAATTTGATGTGCATCTCAAATCTGGTCATTAGAGATATCTGTATAAGAAGAGACGATCTGGATTGAGGACCCGGGATCTTTCCCTTTAACTTTCGCCCCTTGGAGTTCTCCAGTTCTGTGAATGGTGTGCACCGTTTTCCGCCCTGTACTCTGTAGGATTTAGTGATGAGGATAATGATGCCAAAGGCTTGACGGGCGGGGGGGGGGAGGGGGGAGGAGAAGGGAGGGAGGGGGGAGGGAGGCGAAGGCGAAAGGGAGGGAGAGGAGGAAGGGAGGGAGGTGGAATTTCATTTCTTCCACTAAAGCGTTTGCGGAGACTTCAAGGTATAATCTATCCCAGATCCTTTCCCAGAGAGAAACTTGGCGATCACGTTTTCACATGATGCTCACGCTCAGGGCGCTTCAATTATCCCTCCCCACAAAGATAGGTGGCGCGTGTTTCAGGGTCTCTCGTCTCTCTCCTACAGAAAAGAAAAAGAAAAAAATGTCATTAGAAGAGGCGTAACACGTCAGTCCGTCCCCAGGTTTGTGTTTCCTGGAGTGGCCGAAAGAGATCAGTTCTAACCTGCTCCGCAGGAATAACGGTCCTGCCTCCCGACACTCTTGGCGAGGTTTTTGTACAGTTTGCTCCGGGAGCTGTTTCTTCGCTTCCACCTTTTTCTCCCCCACACTTCGCGGCTTCTTCATGCTTTTTCTTCTCACCATTTCTGGCCAAAACTACAAACAAGACTTCGCAGGTAGGTTTTTTTTCCTCCCCTTTTCTCTCTTTTTATCCCTTTTTGGTGTGCTCGTCCTCCATCCTCCTTTTCTAATTTTCTCATTTTGAGTGGGGATGTGAGTCTGAAGTGAGAAGGGGTGTCCGTGGGTAGGAATTTCAGGTGGGTTTAGCTTCTTTATGGCAAGCTTTTCTCAAGAGTGTCTTCTTCGCTTTCTCTTACACTTACACTTTCTCTCCTTGCTTTTCTCTCCTTTTTCCCTCCCCCAAATAATTTCCCCTGTACCTGTCCATTCAGGTAACCTAAGGTGCCCTTTGCTACTCAGCCCAGGAAAAGTTTTATTGAGAATTATATGGCTGGAATAAAAACTCATCAAGGGGAGAGGTCCTGCTCTATTTTCGCATCTAGTTCCAATTCATTATATTTAGCAATTAGGACTTGGCAAATACCTGTTAATAATTACAAAACTTGGTCAGTTTCAGACCTACAAATTCGGGGGCAAGTCTTTCTCTTAGACATGGCAGTTCATCCTCTCCCACCGAGAAGGCTGTTTTCTAAGCAGAAAGTTGTCTGTTTTTGTCTGCTTAGCGAGTTTCATTTCTTTATTTCATTCTTTGTGTGTGTATGTGTGTGAAGTAACACCTCACTTCTGTGATTATAAATAAAGAAGTGAAAGTCCTCATGGAACTTGAGTCGTTTACCAAAGTGGAGGGGGGGGGCACTACAGCTGGGAAGAAAACTGCTGTCAGGATATCAGGGTTTTAAATTAGGATAACTTTTAAAATTGCATTTTAAATGGCAAAGTAATATAGTCATGGATTTAATAGAAGACACATACACACATATATCCCATTCCATACTTTGGCACTGAAAAGTGGAGAGAGAGATAGCAGGAGTTCCCAGGAACAGTGATGAGCCCGGCTAACATGAATGTGTTTATCTCCCACCTACTGATATATTTTACATGCTCCCCCTGTAATGATGAAGGCAAGATTACTAACTCCAGACTTAGGAGTAACAGGCAAAGATTAAGTTTACAGCACAAAAGCCCTTGTCTCTTTTACACACACATGCCCATAAAACTAGCAACTTACTTTATTAAACATGTATTTATATGCAGTCGTGTGTCTCAGGATGAATATAGACAGGCCAGCTGTTTCATCCCAGACACTTGTGTGACCATTTCTTTATTTCAGGATTTCCCCTAACAATTTCAAATCAATAGGACAAGGAAAGAAATGATAAAATGTGTCAAACTTAAAAGTCTCCTACTATGTATGCCTACGTAAATTTAAGGTGCTTTCTAAAATATCCACTTCCCCTTCTCTCTGCCCCCCTCCCTTCACCCTTCTCAGCAAATGTGTGGAAACTGATACTCACTTTCCAGGTTTTCTGCAAAGCTTCTAGCACAGGAGACAATAGGTGCGGGGCGTGGGGACTGAGTGTGCCCGGCAGAGAAAGGGTTAATGGCCCTTGTGTTACAGTTTGCATCTGTTACATCTTTTATAGCCCCCTGTTTAAACTAATCCTCGAGGCACAGCATCTTCCCAACCTCCACCGAGTTTTCAGGATTCTCCTCCTCTCCTGCCTGCCTCCGAGGTTCCCCTTCTCCAAGTTTTGACAGTTTCAGCTGAAAAAATGCAGCGCCTCTCTCGATTTTTAGGTACAAAAGTTTCGAAGCCAGAAAGGATACGATCATTTAGTAGAGCTTAAAAGTATTGCCGTAGTGGTTGGACTTTCTCTTTCCTTTCTTAAGGGGGAAAAAAAAATCTACTGGAACTATTTCAGGGAACCAGTGTGGGGGAGCATGTGTGTGAGTGAAGTGGGGGGAAATACTGTAAATATTGTCAAAGTGGCGAGGGGGGGTGGGGTAAAGGACAGTGTCCAAAGAGGCTTATAATTATATTTCTTATTGCGGCGTAAAACGGGAAATCTTAATTTGGGGGCGAGGGTGGGGGAAGGAAGAGACAGTGCCTCGATAAACTCCAAAAGGGGAGGGGAGGGGGCGCTGGGCGAGTGGGCTTCCTATAATTACTATTATCAATTTGCCCGAGTGTGCTTCATCCAGGGGCTGTTTCGCGTTGTTTGTTTGTTTGTTTCCTCTGGGGAATGGGGGGGGGGGGGTGAGAAAAGATGAGAGTGAAAAGAAAACCTCGCCTCACCCCAAGTTCCCGAGCCGGGGGCTGAGGACTTTTCGGAGGAAAGGGTCCGCCTAGCCCTGAGTCAAGCGGTCTTACTGTACCGCCGTGTGCATTCCCTCATACGGTCAGGAGTTATGACTCATTTTGAAGATGTAATTCTTGTCTCTCTGATCCCCTCGCGGGTGCAACACACCAAACAGTAACAAACACAAAGCGCCTCGGGGCCAAGGCTGGGGGTGGGGGGCGGGGAGGGGGCCGCCGAAGTTTCGCTTTGGCGTTGGGGGGCGCGGATGGGTGCTCGCCGGGGCCCTGGCCCGGCTCCCCTGGGCGGCCCGCGCGCGTTTCAATGGGCGCGGGCGATGCCCACATTGTCGCTGTGTTTGGTTGCTAGATCGAGCCTGCGTGCTGCCGAAGCAGGGCGCCGAGTCCATGCGAACTGCCATCTGATCCGCTCTTATCAATGAAGCAGCCGATCATGGCGGATGGCCCCCGGTGCAAGAGGCGCAAACAAGCCAATCCCAGGAGGAAAAACGGTAAGAAGCGGCCCGAACCAAACTTTTCCGGGCCACTCCGCGGCTCGAGACCCAGGGAGAAGGAGGGGGAAAGGGAAAAGGAACCGAGGCGGCGGCGGCGGCGGCGCCCAGGGCTCGAGGGCGAGCCTCCCTCCGCGGCCGGCGCCGGAGCCCGGCGCGCGCGGCGGCTGGACCGGGGGGAGTTGGGGAAGTGCCGGGCAAAGTGAGCGTCAGGCGCCCGGGGGTTCCAAGCGCGGGGGGTCCGGTCGGGGCCCCGCGCCCCCAACCCTTCTGACCCCTTCAAGCCCCTGCCTCCGCCCTCCCTCCGCCTCCGCCTCCCGCTCCGCTCGCGCCCGGCCCGCCGGGTCTCCAGCCGGGCTTCGGGAGCGTCCGGCTAGGGCAGGGCGGGGGCCCAGGCGCTGGGTCGCGCAGGATCCCGGGGCGGGGGCGGGGGTGGCAGAGAGACTGCGAAGGCAGGAGAGGGTAACCGGGGCTGCGCCTCAGCGAGGCTTAAAGTTTCTTGCCGGAGTCGTCCGGCCGCCTCTCCGTGCGCCAAGTAACGGTCCGCGGGCAGCGGGGCCCGGCCCATCGCGCCCAGACCCCGGGGTGGGAGGGAGTCGGCCGGCCCCGCGCGGGGTCCGGTGGGGTCGGTGATGGCTCGGGGACGGATGACTCGGCTCCAGCAGGCTCTGGCCCCCAGGCCGGGGACTCAAGGAGTCACAGGGCGCAGTGAGACTTTTCCCGGCAGTTTCTACATGGTCTGGAGGAGCCCGTTATCCAGGCTGAGTCAGGAAGGAGGAAGGAGATGGGGGTTCGAGGGGCACACGCGATCAGAGGTGGGATATTAAGGGGGGGGCAGTTTGGTAGGTCTGTCTTGGAGAGAGCCAGAGAAGGGGCGGGGGGGGGGGGGCGGAGAGAGAAACAGAGAGAGAGGAAGAGAGTGAGAGAGAGACCCCCTAGGTATTACCCCTAACAAAATCGTGGGAATAAAAGAGAAAAGTGATTGGCAAGACCGCGGAAGGCGCCTGGGGGAGGGGAGAGGGCTGGGGACTAGCGAGGGTGCCGGGGGTGGGGGTGGGGGAGCTGACGGAGGATAACTGAGTTTAAAAAGAAAGAAACCAACCCCCGAAAACAAACAAGCGAACGAGCGCCAGCCCAGACTCGGAAAGGAAACTTCTCGCTCCCCTCGCTCTCGCCCGATCACCCGGTGCCGGGCCGCGTAGACGCTCCCGAGGCAGGCGCGGGGACGCAGCGCCCACCCGGCCTCCCGGCCTCCGCAGCCCCAGCCCGCGCCTCTCGGGGACCGCCCGGGTCCACTTGGAGCAACTTTCCTCTAGAGAAGACAAATGTGCGCGCCCCCGGCCTGCACCAGAGCTGCGCGGCACGGGGAGGGGGCGGCTGGGGACGCAGTGTGAGGTGCTGGAAGGAGCAAAACACAAAGACCAGAGAATTTTGATTAGAGACAAATGATGCTTCTCTCTCTCTCTCTCTCTCTCTCTCTCTCTCTCTCTCTCTCTGTGTGTGTGTGTGTCTAGGTTTTGTGTGTGTACGCGTGTGTGTGCGTGTGTGTGTCTTTTGCTGGTTGTGGTGGAGGTGTCGAGCCATATGGGGGAGTGATAGAGGAATTTTAGTCAGAAACTGTTCGTTACGTTATCCTGCCTTTCCCCTTTGTGCTGTCTTTGATCTATTTGCTTGGCTTAGTATTACAGAAAAACAAGTACAATAATATATTCCGAGCTGCTTCCCCAAGATTCAGTTCAGGCTGCTTCTTTTTAAGTCTCTCCCTCTCTCTCTCTCTTAATTTAATTTTTTTTCACTCTGGTGTCTGGCATTATTTAAGGTGGTCCTTACACAGGAGACCTCCCCTTCCCCATCTCTGAGTAATTTAGTAGACACTAAAATTACACCTAATGTCCCCCTCTCCTCTCTTGTGTTTCCTCTGTTCCTTTTATTAAATGTTGGTTATTGATTTTCTAAAATCAATGTCTGTTGTGGGGCTTTTTTCCCCCTCTTACAAGTATCTAAAGCACGTTGCTGATCAACTGGATAACAAAAGCTTTGTGTCAAGGAGGCTTTTTTCCCCCTTCTCTTGAACAGTCATTTTTTTGAGAGAAAAGAGAATGAGATTTAAAACAAGGCTCCCAGAAGTGTTCTTTTGCAGGGAAGACTATTTAAAGTGTGCATTTCTTCTTGCCTTCCTCCTTCGGGATTTTGCCACCGTTGACCAGCCTGGCCCTAGCAGTGAGGTCAGGCCAGAGCCCAGGTCTAAGGAAATAGAGGGATCCTGGCTTCCTGGGAACCCCTGAGGGACCTGGCAGAGAGGGAGGCCCGTTGGGGGCTTCGCAGGTGGAATGGAGTGCTAGAGATGTCCGCAGTCATGGACACTGCAAGTATTTCCCCTCCACCCAGCCACTAACTTGGGAGAAGCCTCCACATTCCGAAGTGGAAAGTTGAATTGCACATTTTAAGGCATTTAGCCCAGATCCTGCACACTTAACATCAAGCCTGTCTATTGCTTACAGCTTCTCTAACTTTGACTGTTACCTGTCTCTTTTTCCAAATAAGCTATGGGAAAACATGCTGTATATTGGTTACTTGTCAGTGTTTTTCACTGGGTTTAATCTGACTGAGCAATGTTCTGATTTTGAGAAGCAGGTAGAAGAGTGCTACCACCCCACCCCTTTTTCATTTTCTTTCTCATCAAACACGTATCCAATGCCTTTCCCTTTGGGAATTGCTAGGATTTATCTGAACTGAGTGGATTTTTCTTCTTTCCTGGATTCATGGAAAAGATGTCACTTTTGAGCTTGTGTCTTTGCTGATAACACTAAATATGATGATGCTTATCAAAATCATATAGAAATTCCTGGACAGAAATAATGGCAATAATAATCGTAGAAGTAGAAGCTGGAAAGGAAAAAAGATGGTCATCCAGGAACCTAGAATGGCACTTTATATAATTTTAATGAAGTCAACAGTGTATATATAGACTAAGGCGACAAGGAGATAAAACGTGTAAAGCAGTGTGTGTGTTTGAAAGGCTGCTCAAGAACATGGGTTAGAAGACAATGCTGTGTACATTTAATAAAAAGCAAAGGAGAAGGAGGCAGTTGAAGAAAAATAAATGTACAAAGAGAGAAACAAGTATCTAAAATACAACCTTCCAGATTCTCAGGCTAGCAAGATGCCTGGCAGAGGCAGTGCCCAGGGCCAAGTTAACCCATAGCGGGCAGTCAGTCTCCTTTCCCCCACATGGAAAGGATGAAATCTCTTCCCAGAAAATAAGATGTGCAGGAGGAAAGAGGGAGTGGGGTGAGGGGGAAGGAGGCAAAAAGCGAGTTGCCCGCAGACAAGAATGTGTGTTGGTTTCAAGAAAGTTCAGTCAGATGATCCTCAGTCGCCTGACTCACTTTGTAACACTTTCACTGAAGCTGGAGAGGAGGGGGAAAACCCAGCCCCCCTTTTTCTTTCCCCTGATTATACCCCACTATCTCCACACAGCCTTGGAGTCAGAAATGAGCACTCGGAGCGGGAGATGCCCTGCTGCTGCTTGCCACCGGTGCGGCCCGTTTGTAACTTGCAAAGTTTGTTGCTTTTGCCCCTGATTCGGGCAGCGGCTCCTGGGATGCTCCTGCTTCCCTCCTGCCTCCCACGGAGCCCGGGAAGAGGGGTCTGCCTCCCCATCCCGCCGCCTTCCAGCATCAGTCTCTGAAAAATCTCACAGACACATGCGCGTTGTAGCAAAAATCAAATCCGGAAACTGCTTGTTTCAGAGAAAGGAATAAAGTTGTCTTTTAAAGGAAAACTGAATTAGGAGGAGAGAAAAAGGAAATAGAAGAAGGAAAGAAACGTTAAATTTGATTTTTCTCCGGAGTTTCCACTAAAGGGTTGGGGACAGTGTGAAGAAGGGGAGCTTTTTACAAATGCTTTTGGTCTCTGAATTTCAGTGGCAAAGAACAGGGATCAAGTTGAATGTTCTCAGGGCTTTGGATCCTAAAGGAGAAACAATCAGAAGAGCAGAAATGATTATCCCTGTTTAAAATAAGCCCTCACTCTTTACCACTTCCTTAAAGGAGTGGAGGTGCTAGTAGTGATGGTTAGAGGCAATGAGGGACGGAGAAGTTGCTCCCGTTTCAGAGATGCTTAAATGAAAAGGAAAGAAAATGCAGTCAACCCCTTCTCCAGGAGGTGACTCCCAGCTCTCCTTCTTGAGAGGTGAAGTTGGGATGGGGCAACGAGAGTCACACACACTTAAGAAAGTTTCCTTCGGATCACAGTCAGTCCAGACTTGGTTATCTTTGCAGAGTGTGGAAATCTTTGGCAAGTAGCTTTCTTCGTAAAGTTGATGAGCTTATAGGGAGCCTGTATTGCTGACTCTCAAAGCACTCGGGCAGCTTATGTGGCAGGTACCAGTTCTGAGGGTACTCCAAAGATATCCATCTCCATCCTTTTTTCTCTGTGGAGATCTTCTGCAAGTTTTGTCATGCTGCACACACACAAGGCTGGGGGCTATGTATCTAGGCTGATCTATTTGTTTAATTTTGGTCTGGAAAAACTAAGCCAATTGGGGTAGAAACATGCTTTCCTTCGCAGCAGAGCCAGTAGGCTGGTGGTGTCTATAGAGTGACAGTCCACCAGGAGTAAGGGTGGGCTGAGAATTTTAAACTTTACATTGTTTCTCTGTTGCCAAATACAAATAAATTCCCATCTTCAACCATTTGTTCTCAAATAGAGTAAAACCAAGATTAAAGTTCCCTGCTCAACTGCCATGTCATAGGTTTCAGTGTTTCCCTTCTTTCTTAATTTGCTTAAAGAAAATTCCAAGAGGTTATTAAAGATCTTGATGCCATATTGAGAATATTTCCTGGGAAAAATGTGTGTCTACCCTGAAGGTAGGAAAGGAGGGCTTTGCTAACCTCTCTAGCAGTGCCGCGTTTATTCTAAGATGTGGGAGATTCTTTCCCTTGCAACAGTTTTTGTCATCTGCATTCTTCCAAGGCTTTTAAGGTGCATTTTCTTCTGTGTGAAAGGAAATTCTTTGTCCTTTTCCTCTCAGCACCGTGGCTTCCCAAGGTAGACACTATTTTGTGCCTGTCACAGAGAGAGGGAGTGCAGGTTTGCAGTGCTCACAGACAATTGATTGTCTGCCCTAATGTGTTTCATTTACATGTTTATAACGTCAATGGTGCTGGGGTGTCCACTGTACCATTCATTCCCGCATTCCCACAAGGGGGCAATTGTCTGAATGGCCAAGTCAGACACCTTTTTGATTGCTCTTTGGTTGTCTTTTCAGAGCAAAGAGATAAAGGAGGAAAATCTGTGATGCAGAAACACTAGTTGAAAATATACAGAATTAAATGTCACCACAAAAGCAGATGTTAACATAAGCCCAAATATGCTTTTTAGCCAAGATGTGAAGGTTGAAAAAAACAATTCAGAGCAGAGGGAAGGATAATTTAAACCAATAAATATAGCCCTATTCCCCTTCTTTATTTCTTTTCTGTCTTTAGCAATCAGAAGATGAAATGTAATTTTCCTTTTCATTTTTAAGCCTTGAAACATCCAGGCACCTCCTCATTATTTGTATGTTTGCTGTGATTTGTGAATTTTGTACGTATTTACATAGCTCTGTTTATGCCAACAGCATCAGCTTACCACTTGGAAAATCTATTGAATGACTATTTGGGCTGTGGGGAGGGTAAACTTTTAAAAAGTAAGATCCAAGTATTTCTTCATCAAGCAGTTTTTAAAAGGAAAACGATAATAATCAGTAGGCTCCATGGAAGCCTTTGCCTTAATAGCTACGTGCCAACTACTTTTATCTTGGGTGACAGTTGTGTCAGAGCGAAAGCTCTCAGGAAAAGTGTAACTAGTAGTTACAAAGTAAATAAAGGATATCGTTTTAAGGTGTTCTGTAGTGTTGTTATGCTGTGTATGTGCATGCGTGTGTTTTGTCTTGTGTTTCCTCTGAGGGAGGTAAGAAGAAAAGCCATCCATGCATGTATCTTTTGGCTTTTCTCTTCTTTCCGTTCCCCCCCTACATATTATGCATATACGTAGCCCACATGAATACACCTGTTTAAAAGAAAACCACGGTTCAGATGGTGCCTTGCTGGTTCATTTAGGAAACACAGTTATTAGAAGTTGTTCTGATTTCGCGTGCGGTCCATGAAGAGAGAAAATATCAACTCATGTGTCATCTGGTGGGAGGCAAACGGGGGAAAAACTTTTATAATTTTGTAGTAAATTAGAGAGGGGAAAAAAAATTGCCAGTCTGTGAAAAGATTTTTGCCTCTCCGGGAAGACACACACACACAGTAGCTGCACCGTTAGCTGAACCCCTGACACGGCGGTCTTTTGAATGCCTTAGGTATGATTTCACTTTCGCTCACATCAATGCTGACCTGAATGCCTTTCATATCTGATCCGCTGTGTCTCTCCCAGTAAACATCCCCTGAGGGGAGAACAAAGAAAGGAGCTCTTCTTCTTCTTAATCACAATTCAGCCCTTTCACCGCCGGCAGGCTCCATTTGCATTCTGCCACAGAAAGCCAAGATGAAAAGAAAGAGAGAGAGAGAGAGAGAGAGAGAGAGAGAGAGAGAGACAGGCACAGGGTAGTAGCTGAGTAAAATAACTTAGGTGTTTGTGGCTGTTTGTTGGGCTTCCCCTAGT
Organism: Piliocolobus tephrosceles; assembly: GCF_002776525.5. Lineage (NCBI taxonomy): Eukaryota > Metazoa > Chordata > Mammalia > Primates > Cercopithecidae > Piliocolobus > Piliocolobus tephrosceles. The sequence continues at coordinate 30,148,030 of NC_045444.1, read as the reverse complement.
TACCAGCCTTATATAGCTGATGCTCCACCAGGCCCTGTCCCTCCTGACAGGCATATAGTGTTACAAGATGGCATGTCTGTACTATTCATGGCCACCCGCTCAACACTTGAGGTAAAAAGTGTCAGGAGGGGATTGAATTCTCCCCCAGAAGCCTGTTAGATTTGGGGTCAGGTGTGTGGACTTCCCGCCCTTAAGTGCTGCCTACGATTTGGCTTTAATAAGTCTGACTGTTTACCAGCGGACCAGAGAGGTGAGGGCCCTGGGGGTGGGAGGAAAGGGCGAGCTGGAGACTGGGCCCCTGGTCTGGTTTCAGTGACGGGTCCTCACACCCAGCCTGAACACACTGATAAATCCTCAGGAAAACTGGAAAAGACTTTCCTATTTTTCCCCCTGACTTTTTATGATAATTCATATTTTCAAATGAAAGGGGAAAAAAGCCAAGAAGAAACTCTCAAATGAGCCAAAAAGGAAAAAAAAAAATTCTCTGAAAAGAATTTTAGGGGGAAAAGTTGTGCTATTTTAAAAAGCTTTGAGGGCTGTAAAGTGCCACGTTTTTCACACCTTCTCCATACTTTTTTTTCAGATTTTTTTAGTATGTTTAACATTTGTGAGATGACAGCCTTTTTGTATCTCAAACTGGATGCTTCAGGATTTGTAGGGAGGGGTTGGTGGTATTCACGTTCTCTTGTGAGAGAAAGTTTGTGCCTAAAGGCCTCCTTCCTGGGAACTGTTTAAACCCTCGCAGGCAGACCTGTCAGGTTTTACTGTGCTATTTGCCACCATTTTCAACATGCAAAAGTAACATGCAGTTAATGGTATTGGAATGAGACCACAGCAAGAGCAGAAACCTCTCGTGACAACTTTTCAGCGACATTATCTTGCTCCTACACTGTCTTGTCTTTTTCTTCCCCTTTCTGAAACCACTTTTGAGATACCAGTAGTTTTCTCCCAACAATTAGATTAAGGATACAGTGCACTCACACACACACACACACACACACACACACACACAAACACACAACTTTGGAAGTGCAATCTCTTCCAACAGCAGAGTGAATGATTTGAAACGGGGGCTTTTCCAGTAGCTCTTGTGGAAGATTTCACTTATAAGAGCAAAACTAACGGATATATTAGAAGTTGTATGCGAACATGTGACACAGATTCCTGATTTTTTTTTTCTTTTTCCCAGAAGATTTACAGAATTTACAAAAAGAGATTATCCCTACACCTTCCACCCCTCCTATCCACCCCCATGACCCAAGCAATGAAGGATTTAGGCAGATTTACTTCAGTAAACACCTTTGGACACTTGGGGGGAAAGTGGGAGTCTGTTTGCAAAAGGAGGCTTTTGTTAAGTGAGGTACTGGGATAATGCTTTACCAGGCAGCTGTGATATTAACCTACCCAGCAATGCGGGAACACTCTTTAACTCTTTGAGTGCCTGACCCCTTGGCGCTCAGCAGATAAAATCCTGGCTCTCCAAAGACACTCAGAATTCTGGCTCTAGCAGTTTATTATTCAGACAAGTCTTATAGGCATGAAAACTGTTCAAGCTTTTAAAACAATGTGGTTTAATTAGATGAGGTGGACTTACATTGCTCATAAGCCCTCCAAATGGTGGTTTATAATTGGCAAGGGAAAAAAAAAAAGATAGAAAAAAGGAATCAAGACAGCACATTAAAAATTCCAGGAAATATCTTTAGAAAAGCTATTTTCATTTCTAGCTTTTAAAATATTAGACTACGGTAGCTAGAGGGAATGAAGCAGCTGGGGCCTCTCTCCTTCCTATAAAAGACACCAGAAGTTTGTGATGAAGAAAGGGGCTTCAACTTGAAAAGCTGTGAGAGGCCAGTTCGGACAGTGATACGATCTCAGCCTTCACATCTTTTCAAGGGGGAAGTACTGCCTATCTGTCCAAACCTGGGAGGTCATGTGAACCTCAGAGTCAGGGCCTCAGGCTGGCCGTTACCAACTTGAGACTTTCCAAAGCAAGCAGAGAGGGATTTATGAGGAAGGAGTTAATGGTTATTTTTTGCTGGGCACAAGAATAACTTTACAGGTGTTGCATTTGGGCTTAAATAAGATTGCCTTATTTAGTTTTGAAAAAGAGTGTAGGTGTCAACATTCGAGCAGCCACAAATGTGTGAGAAAGTAAAGGGTATGAGACATGACGGAATTAAAGGTGTTTGCTATGTTGTTACACCGTGTGTCAGGCTGCAAGCTCCCTTTGTCACAGCCTCCTGGTGATTTGACAGCGCAGATCTACTTCCCTTCTAGGTGAGACAGCATTTTTAAACTGGAGTTATAAATATGGTATGCCCTTCGAGTTGCACCCTGCCTCCCAGATCTGTGAATCCTATTTGAAAGCATCTTGCCCTGAGACACAATGAACAAACGCCCGTATACAAGGAGGCTGTGGGCTCGGGGGCCTGGGCAGCGCCAGCATCACAGTAGCTGGCATTGACTGTTGTTTGGCAAGAAGGTCCTCTGCCAAATCATCCAATAATTAAGTTTTATGTTATTTGTATGAACGACCAAGCATGCAGTATTCCTTTTCAAATCAAAGGGAGGCTTAAAATTACTTTTTGAACACTTTCAGACCATGGTCAGGTCACAGTTTGGGGGCTGAATTAAAATGATCTCATTCATGATCTAATTGAGGTTGGCAAAACCTTAGCAGTAGCAGGAGTACATAAATATAAATCAAAGACCAAAATTTAGCAAATCATATCATTTGCTAGAAATCTGCTCATGAATTATTCTCCGATTGCCAACCCAGAAGTTAAACTTTGTCTCCCCTCAGCAACAGTAACTGCGCATATTTTTTCAGGCTTCTGACAGGAAAGTTAGAGGATCTGAAAAGAGAAAGGAGAAGGAAGATGATCACTGTGTCATCAGATATTGTGCATTTGTGACCCAAGAAACTATGAGAACTGATAAAGCCATGTACGTTTACAGTGGGTGCTGCAGCCTTGGTTAGAAATTAATATGGGTTTCTGAAAACCAGACTTTGGAAGAGCAAGCAGCACAGACACATTAAGAGTGTAAGGGGAACAAACGTTTCAAGAAGGGTCTGATTGTACTTTGCTTTCATTTTTTCAACTGAGAAATGTAATCATCATAATGATTCATGATTATTTACAAATTTAGTTTTATTACTGAGATGGGCCCAGGGATTCAAATTTGAAGTAGTGGTTAGAACTAGAAGACAATATGGAACTGTTAGTGTACATATTCAGGTTACCTTTCATTCTTTCTTTCTTTTGAACGCTGCTATAAAATTAAGACTCCAAATAACTTTTCCTATAATCTATGGGATTAAATGTCATATTCTATTGTATCTAATCCATTTTTAAGTTGTTCTGAATTTTTCTTGGTTGCTTTGTGTGATTTCATCTTAAACCCACACAGCACTTTACTATAAACTAGAAGAGGTCTAATTCTGCAGTTGAATCTTTTGAAGTTAAAATTTTAAATCCTGTGTAAAAGAAGATATTCTTTTAATCAAACAGTAAACACAGAACTGGTAACTGGTCAGTTGGCCACCTTTATATATCACAAATATATGAAGGTATATTTTTAAATCTATCAGGATAAAGTAAGGTGGTAACATTGAAAAATAATCTCAGGTGAGAGAGATAGATGAACACATTCTTTTGGGAATAGGTAATTGTCATTAATGATTTCCTAAAATGTATTCTACATAAAAAAAAAATCTGTAATGGATTCCTCTTTAATAGTTATGTTGCCCATATGACAACATAGTGATTTTTGTTCCTTATATACTGTTTCTTATTTTTTTATAACTCTAGGAAAGGTACTCCTGACAAGGTGATAGCCACTGCTTCCTCCCAAATAAGAAATAATCAGTAATAGCTGAACAGATTAAAATATTGTGCTATATAAAATCTGAGGCTTTTTTCTTTCTCTCAAATGGATGAGTAAATTTCAAGGAATTCAGTGTCCAAGTGATCTATAAAGGTAATATATATGTTTCACTGTTGCTTAGTTTAAGAAAGTATTTATTGTCTCGTATATCCAAGTAACTGTAATCAAGGAAATTGCAAATGCCTATTCTTGGAAGTACCTATGTTTCTATTTTAGACACCATGAATATCAATGGAAGTGTTTCACATCATGAGAATTCTCAGTTTTAAGAGGTGAGGTTTATATATAAGGAACTCAGTAAGCTGTGTTTTCATAATAAATAGACACATTAAGAGGGAAATATCTCTGAGCAAAATGGTTGTCCTCTAAAGATTTCCCATCACCTTTGCTCTGCTGATGGGAATTTGAAAACTAAATACAGCCCGTGTGCACACATTCCCACATGCACACAAACACAAATGCACCCTAGGATCCAAACTCTGAGAATTTTCCTCTTTAACTTTCACTACAGTCATCTAGCTTGTGAATGAAATACACTTAAACAAAAATAGTAGAGGCGAAGAATTAATGTAGATTCTTGTCTAGTAGGATTTATTGTTGGGGGGAAATGTGTTCCCTATGCCACATGACTCTTACAACATTTACATCTATTAATCTAAGCTTTAAGTGTATTATTTAGGATAAATTACTAGCTTTGTGCTTTTGTACTGTTTTCTCGCATTTTCCTTCAGTATAACCAATCATAACACAGATTATCCTAAACTGATTGCAAATTATTATGGTTTTTAAAACAGTATTCTGGAGTCCTGAATAAAGATGGTATTTTAAAGTAGTGTTTATAACATATAGAAGTAAAAGGGTGCGGGAGATTTAAAACTATACTGAACACTTAGAAATGTGTGGAGTTTTATACTTGTGCAGATAAGTGTGAGGTAGCCTTGCCCTGTGAAACCAAGACCACAAATGATACGTGTCAGTAGGTTCTTTGATAGGGCTTCTGGCCACAGTGTTTTTGTGCTGTCAAACTGCTATGTTGAGCAAACACCTCCTGTGGGACAGAGTGATAAATACAGAGACAGGCTGGCTTCAACCAGTCTCAGCAACCTCCTCAACCACACCCCCCACTCCCAGCCCACCTCCCACCTCCCACAATCCAGCCACCTCCCATCCCACTTTGCCCCTTTACCTGAAATTCACATTTATGTAGAGGTGCCCAGGGTTTTTTAAGGTGTCGGTGGTGAGTAATTGTTGATACTCCCCAAATCTTATGAATCAGTACTCTGAAACTGCAGGCAAAGTCCTTTTTCTGGCAGGCTTTATCTAGTCTTTTTAAATGGAACTGGACTGAGCTTCTAAACTTTTGCCAACTTGAACTTTTTCCACCTTTGCTTAATCACTTGAAAACCACTTGCTTTCCTTGTCTTTCCCCCAGTCGCTTGAGTTTTATTTTCTAATGTTCAAGCTATTACCTTGTGCAACACAGACAAAATTTTGCCTTAAAAAATCCAAACACTCTTCCCTCCTACTTTTCACTTTCTAGCATTCTTTTAGAACTAACATTTCAAATGTATAGTCAACTGGATTTTTGTGGGTTTTTTTTTTTTTTTTTTTTTCTTCTCTTTCGGAGCCATTATTCTCTGACTAAAACCTGTTTACTGGTGCCTTTGTGTGTGCGTTTTCTTCCCCCTACATTAAATGAATTTCCGTCTTCTACTTCTGCAATCTCTAAGAAATAGATAAACCATTATATTTTTTCCCTGCTCGTATTTTAAAGTGGTGATCCTGACAGCAGGACGATTATTGCACTTTATGTTTTAGTGGATGTTTGCTGTTGCTAGTTACAGCAACACTTATCATAAGACAGCAAGAAAAGAGTAGTCCCTGGTAATTAAAGTAATGAAATATTCATTTACTCTACCTTTTCTGTAGTCTCACAAATTAGGCTGCTACATTTAATGCCTGCACTGCCTCTGTTTTTATTATAATGGCAGCTTTCGCATCTGCAATTAGGACTAATTCTGACAGTTACAATTTCTGAGGGATGGTAAACAGTGAAGGAGATGTGCAGCAGAGGTATTACACGTGAAAAGCCCTTGTCTCTTTAACCTTGTTGTTTTTTTTCTCGCAGAGGTTACCTTTTCCCGATGGTGCAAAATCGACTTGACATAACTGTTCATCAGTTTCAGGGTTTTCCCTGGAGGTATTTGCATCAAATCAGCCCAGTCAAGCTTCAAGTTGAAATTGGCAGGCCAGAAACTCACAGGGTAGAGACTGGAAAAGAGACAGCCAAAGTACAGGCAGCAAACTGACAGCAGCAGAGTGAAAGACAGAGGGGTGGGGGGAGGTTGAGAGCGAGAGCTTTTCAACTTTAGTGTGCGGGAAATCTCAGCTCCTCCTGTACTGATCTCAGCAGCACCTTATCCTGAAGGAGCTTGTAAGGTTGAGATTCAGAATACCTTCAGATAATTCTTACCACTAGGGCTCACCAGCCTTGCTCTGGGGGTGTGTTCTCACTTAATCTGATTGGATGCCTAAAGAGGAGTGGGCACACTTAATTAAACGGAAGGAAAGTTCTGAGGCACCTCCCCAGCACTTATTAAAGCTTGAAAGCCAAATCTCATGATCAGTGTTATAGGAGGAAATTAAGGTGGTTTGGTTCCCCCCCCCCCCCCATTGTTAACTTATAGGAAAGTGAACAATCCCTCTCTTTACCAGGTTTGTTTTCTTGGGGGTTCTCTTCTGAGCAGATTAAATGTTCACAGAGACTAGAGCTCAGGGGACTGTCCATTCAAAAGCTAATGCATTTTGGCTAACAAAAATCTAGTACAAGTAACAAAAATTATATTTGAAGAGCTACTCCTTTGAATAACATGGGTTTGCAAGTTCTCTGTCAAATAATGCCCTACTATCCTGGTAACATGAAAACATGTATTAAGTTGTTTAAAAGGTCAAGAAACATGGCAAAACCTTAAAATTTCTAAGATACTCAACTTTTACTCTCAACAAGATCACTTTAAGAAAAATTCTATGATTGCAAAACTTTTATAATTGCTTTTACAAAGAAAACAAATATGAAAAGTGTTTCCTTTGCCTAGAGAACATTTTTTCTCCTTGATGTCTTAAAAAAAAAATTGTCATCCTTCCCTGTCTCTTCTAACTTTGGAGTGGGAGGGGGCTGGTGTTTTTGCTAGATGATTTAAAATCCTCCTCACTTTCCAACTAGACTTGGGGGTCGAATAAGCCCTTGCTTTCAAACCGTCTTCTAGCTCTGTGTATGACAGGCATTGGCTGATCTGCTGATGCCCATTCGACAGGCACTGTTGAACTAAAGTGGTGTGACGGCACAGTTTTGTTAAGCTGTGAACAAAGGGCTGAAGATGCCTTGCTGGCATCATCCATGTGCATATTGGCCTTGTCACAGTTTTGCTTGATTTAATGCTCTGTTTATTCCTAGATATTAAAACTTAAATTCTGAACAATATGTTTTCAAATACTACATACCAACTTTATTTTAAAAGCTTTAACTTTGAGGACCCTAGGGTCCATTTGCTTATCCAGTTTCTGTGTAGCCAACATTAAAACACAGCTTTGGAAATAAATAGATTGCCAGTAGCCTCTTAGCTGTTATCCATTTAAAAATGGGATTCTAGTCTTTAAAAGTCTTATTAGGATAAAAGATTTATTTTTCTTTGATCATTGGTTGAAAGTCATTATTTATTTCCAACACTGGATTGTCACATAAATTCCTAAGGAAGAGTTACCTTGTGTGTACATAGTGCAGTCAGAGTAGACTTTTTAAAATGACAAATTATTAAAGAGATAATCAGTAATAAAAGAAAGCATTTATAAATACCTGTAAGGGTAGGCATATCACCACTGACAGAAAAAAAAAAAAAAAAATCCAGGGAGTTTATGTTAAAGTGAGCCCTATTTAAGAGATAGCAGAAGAATTAAGATTGAGACTTGAAAATAAAATAATTGTTATGAAAATCCCTGTTCCAGAGGCAACAGCTCGCCCATCCAAAGAAATCTTACGTTTGGTACTAAATTTAGATTCCAGTGTCCCGTTGAATGTGTCTTGAGCTTTATCTGTGCTGGGTTTTTGTTCCCCCTCCGCCTCTCTTTCCACTCTTCAGGTTTGCTTCGAGTGTTTGCTAAGAGATTAGTTAGCAAGTTTATATTGAGGAGGTAGCCATGGGAGGCAGCTCTCTGCTTGAAGGAACGCGCAGTGGCTCAGAGTGAGAAGATACAGGGAGCTAAGACTGACTAAGGCCTGGGATCAGGTACTTTATTTTCTCTCAAAGACAAACCGCCCGTAGAAAGGTTGGTGGGATGGCATCTGCCAGCAGGAGCACAGATGTTACCACTTTTAGAAACTTCCAAACAAGCATTATTGCTGGGACAACTTTATGAAAAAAAAAAAAAAAAATCTGCTGCCAGAATACTCCCTTTTCATTATGTAAAGAGGCTATGATTTGAGATATTCAAGGTTATTTTTACCTCCATTCATAAAACAGCATCTTTCTTGAGAGCTGTTACGAGTTAGGTGAGGAAGGTGGCAAAGGAGAGAAAAATACTCAGCAGCCTAAAAGTATTGCTGCTGCTAATAACCGGTGAGACTGCACTAAGAATCTGAAATGGAATCTCCAGGGTAAAACACATCCACATTTCTACCTGCCCTAAGTGTGCTTTCTTAGCAGTGACTGAGATGAATTGACCATTTCGTTTCAGTGGTAGTTTTTCTCCATGTTCACTTATCCCAAATAATTCCCACCGCCAGAAAGAGCGATACAGGTAGGGGTGGCTAGGAAAGAATAAGCCTTTATTGCTAGTTTTGTATAACATCAGGCATGAGAAAGACACTTGCTAACAGCATAGATTGCAAGACTCTGTGGCCTGTTCTCTTAGTTTCATGAGAAAATTTTGTTCAATCCCATAGGTGTGAACAAGATTTAGACATGTAATCTCCAACCTGGAAAAGAAGAGAGCTTTTAATATATTAATGGGGCAGATTCTTTCTCAATATATGAAGTGAATTTTGGCATCAGTTTGGGGTTTCCTATTAATACTTTGTTAGCAACTGTTTATGGAAGAGACAAACAGCAGTCCATCTAAATAGTCCTCCTGCCCCAACCCCCAACCCCCATCTTGGTATTAATTGCTTTGTCCTATCAGCTCGTAACATTCTATCTTTAAATTGCTCTAAATGAAACCATAATTCTAGTTATGTTTTGTAACAAATCATTGGCTAGGACCAACATGACTTCTCACCTTTTAATGAACTGTTCTACTTTAGGATCTTCTAAGGAATAGAGTGTAAAAAGAAGCAAAGCAGGAGATGAAGAGGTCTCGTAAATAGTTTCCTTTGAACATCCACAATTGCTTACGTGGCCTTTTCCCCTTTTTTCCAGGCTGGCAGAAATAGCCTAGCCCAGGACTCATCCAAGTGAGCACATTTCAGAACGACTCATTGGATGATTGGAGGGAGACACAAGCCCTACGATACCAGAGCAGTGTGTTAATGGAGAAAGTTCCTGAGATTGGGAGTGGGTGTGACATTAGGCTAGGGTATTCCTGAAGGGCTCTAATTCATGTGAGAATAGTAAGTGTAGATCTTCCAGCTATCAGTTAGCATAAGATTTCATAAACAGGTACTGATGGCTCTTTCCCCCCACTACCCACCCCCATCCAGTTTCTAGCTGAGTGAGGAACAGGCTCTGCTTCGTATAAAGAAGATCTTTGAATTTATCTGCAATGAGGTACAGCTTTAATGATCTGTATCTGCAAGCCAGGAGCATGAATGTGATCTTATTGTATCATAGTGTAGAGATGAGATAGGCCTAGCGCTACAGCACACCAGTGCATTGTGCCTGGGTGTCGGGAACAATCCTTCCATTTCCAAAGCAGCAACTCTTTATTTTTCATCATTGTTTCTTTACCTCACTTGTGTGCTCCTTGTGATACAGATCTGAGTGAGTTGTGCAAGCTTCAGACTTGCCAGCCCCCAGCTCCCATGCCTAGTACAGAGTAATTCATAAACTTACCATATTAGACTATCAGATTGAAACCAAGGGTTTCTACTGTGGTGGAATTGGAAAGCCCATTGTTTTGATTATCATTTCATCAGCCCCAACTGATACTAGTATGCTCAAGGAAAACATACTTCAGTTACAGTTGATTTTCAGATTCCAAAATGGTGCTGCAAAGCCTGTGCATCTCTAATTATATTTTATGCTAGGCTGTGCAATACCAAAATATACGCCGCAGCAATCAGTGAGTGAACAGTATCAATCAATTTGTAAACAGATGAAGTCACTCATTCCCAAACTGGTTTTCCAAAAACAATTACTAAATTACAATAGAAAAAAATTGTACAGTTACTGTATTTGTGTGCTGTGTTACAATCAACATACCAGGGAAACAAAACAATTTAATGCAGAAAAATCATCATTCATCTACATTATAATTGCTTCTTTTTCACATCTACAGGGCGGTTAATTAAAATTGTGATTAAATGCGGTCGCGCTGCCTAAGATGTCTTGCCCAAAACAGGTGGTACAGAATTTAAAAGTAAAAAAAATGTAATTAGCATTGGAAATTGAGAAATTGCCTGTAAGAATCAGTGTTAATTTCAGTCAGTGATGAGGTAATTTATAAATGAATGCAGTGGAGGCTGTGCAAATGCACAATTGCCTTCCTTGCCATTCTTAGCATTCTCAGCATGCAGGTGAAAATGTTTTCAAAATATTGAGGTAATTTGAAAATCAATCCATGCATTCTGTATCTTTTTTCTCCCATTTGTACCAAATGCTGAACAAATGCTGCCATAGATGGCACAATCCATCAGTTTTTTACTTTCTAAAAGCAATGCTGCACATATTTTAGACCTAGATTAAGAAATATAACAACACAAATTGCAAGTCCAAAATTGTTACACGGGTCAAAATTGTACACCTGAACTTCTGACTAATGGAGATTTGTTTGGCTGTGAAATGCTCCCATCAATAAAATAGAGACATGGAGGGAAATCTTTCCATGGTATAGGTAGTACAAACAGAATGACTATTAACCAATCCAATAAATACTTGAGATTAAATTTTTAAAGTCTAAGGAAGAAACAGAAAATTTATAAGGCTGATATTTTTCTCAGAATCTTGAAATGTAACTTTGTTATTCCATCTAGAAACATCTAAAACCAGTTAATAAAAGTTATCACTAGAAAAAATGTTTCCAGAAATTAACTGTTTTTCAATGTCATCTTTTCTTTCAAGGAAGATGCAACTTTCTACAAAACATTACACTATCAACTTAATATATTTCAAGCGTTCTATTGGCACGAGTGGATTTTATAGATTAGATACGAGTTAAAAATTATTTCTATTTACACTGTATTTTTACTATTAAACCACTGGGCTTTTAAAATCTTTTAATGGAAGAAATATAACTTTCATGTGCTTATTCTGACCCTCTGAACAATATGAATTTAAGGTATTTTAATAATGAATTGAGAATATGGGGTTTGAGTATCTGCCTTGATACCATTGGAGTTAAGAGACTTTGGGGGGCTTTTCAAGCATCCTCTTCTGTGTTTGGCATTCTGCAAAATGATCTCTCCATATAAAGCTCTTCCTAAGAATATGCTTATTTAATTGTGGCAGATCAATCTGATAATCAAATTCTCTCATGTAAAATATTCTACATGTTTTTTGCTGTTTCAGGCAGTAATCAATAATTTCATTTCACTCTGAAGTTATGTTTTTGGGTAATACTGACATTTTGGGGACAGAGGTGAAAAATAAGGAATACTGTATCTCTGGGAGTGTCTTCTTCATTCATTCATTCATTCATTCATTTTTATTTTTAGAGACAGGATCTCACTCTGTGGTTCAGACTAGAGTGCAGTGGCACCATCCTAGCTCACAGCAGCCTGAGATTCCTGGGCTCAAGGGATCTCTGGGAGTATCTTTCTATCCTCTGATTTCAGGCCTAGTTTTGGGCCTTCCCTTATGACCCTTCCTGATCGTTTTTAGGACACAAATGAAAAGTGCAATTTAGAGGTGACAGCTCAGCTGATTGTTCCAAGTGGCATGCCGTCATTTCTTTCATATTTAAATCTGTTTCCCATTTAATATTACAAGTAGAAATAAAATGAGACCTCTAAATGGGGGAAACTGAAAGGTCACCAGTCATCTCCATGATCCCTCTCCTTTCACCAGCTCTTGCCTCTCACTAACTGTGATGACGACGATTTCATATACCTTCAGCGAGGGTGGGTGCAGACTTCATCAAAGAATGGCTTCCTGGATTTCCTTCAGGACCTGTGAACATAAGATCTGCAACCACATGGGGCTTGACTCAAATTTCAGCAGAGTAGTGGGAAGGAGGAGGTATTATGACGTGCTCCAGGCTGCACTGGTTCTGAGTTTACAAGGGGTCACAAAGGTTAGAGAATCACAGATGTCAATAGAGTGCCAGGACCTTCCTACCCCTTGAAATATTTGCAGTAGAAATCTTACCTCTTTACATTTGGTTCATAGTGCCCTATGAGCTTAGCAGGGCAATGTGGAGTTACTTGGGAGATGCCACCAATGTTTTATATATATATATATAAATTATATATAATATTATATATAATACATTAATATTATATTATATATAGATAAATATATATAAATATATAATGTATTTACACTATATTTTTATTATATATTATATTATATACTTTTTATATACATAATATATATGTTGAGAATGGCATATATGTATGTTGACAATGACAGTGTCTTTTTATACAAGCTCCCTCCACCACGTATCATCTCTGTACTCTTACAGAGTCATCAGGATTGTCAGAAAAGGCCTGGACTACATGCCTAGCCCAGCACAAGACTGGCATTTTTAAAGTCCTTTTTTGTTTCAAAGCTTGCCATGTGAGCTTAACTCAATTCATTCTGCTATTATTATAAGCATCACCTCTTTGAAGCTGATGTCAGATTCATGAAAGAAAAATGTACATATTCGTTTTCTACTCAGGGCTTCTTTCACCTTTATTCCTGAGGGTGATCGGAGCTTTGCATTGTAAAAAAAGGAAATTTTTCTCATCGGACAATAATTGAAAACTATGTCATCAGGTCCTTTCTAGGTCTTCCTGTGGTATGTCAGCAGAAAATTACCGTATTTGTTCATTTTGCATTAATTGCATACCTACTATGTGCAGGCTCTAGCTGAGGCTGTGGATCAAAAAATGGATGCTAGAGCCTGGGCCCCTGAGGAGCTTGCTGTCTACTGGGAAACGGGGGTGCGTTTCAGATCTGATGAAAATGTGGTAAGTGCCACAAAGAACTTTGTACCCAATACAGAGAGAGTACAGAGGATAGAACAACTAGATCTGGGAGCAGGTGGTGAGGGGAGACTTCATAGCAGAAGTGACTTTGGAGGTGACTGTTGTCATACGACATGGATTTCACCAGCGAGTGAGGGCACGGCACACTGGGCTGAGAGGATGGCACGTACAAGCCAGGGGAAAGGGTGAACAGCGCAGGCATTGTCAGCCAACTGAGATGTCTGAAACACATGGCATGAGCAAAGAGGATGAGCTTGATTTGAGTCTGCAAAGGTGGTCAGGGAGCAGAAGAATCTCCTATCCCATATTTTTGGCTTGTATCCAGTAAATAGGTGATGGTGAGCTTGCAAACCATGTTTTAAAGAAGAGTGACATAATCATATTTGCGTTTCAGTGGCATGTCTCTGGCAACTGTACGAAAGATATTATCATCTAACGTTTGTTGAGTACTTATCAATGTGCTAGGACCTGTGCTAAGAATTTTGCCTATGTCGTCGGATGTCACCCTGACAATAATGCTAATGCTGTGAAATGGGTACTATTGTTTTAATACTATTTTTACTGATGAGGAAATTAAGGTTTAGAAAGGGCATGAGCCTGGAGTCAGGAAGAAAGTCTACGGTTAAATGTTACTGTAATCATGGAATTTCTAGAATTATAAGCAACACAGGCAATAATGATCATTGACTAGAAGGACATTTGGAAAAGAAAATCCAGCATTTGAAAAGGAGTGAGGCAGTTTGACTCTGTTTCCCTGAGTGAATAGTGAGACTAAGTGGAGTGTAAGAATGTTTCATCCTCAAAATTTATTTTTTCTTTCACCACTGTGTCAGTTTGAAAAAGAAAATAAAAAATGGTTGTTGATCCTCAAGAAACTAATCCTAGAATGTGCTACATCTTTGGGAGTTTGGAAAGAGATGGTTAACATATAACCGTTCAAAACAGTGGAATTTGGTAAACCCTGGAACACTGGTCTTGCTGATTTAATTCATGACATTAAGGCCTTCTTCGGCCTTATGAGGAAGCAGATGAAAATAATCCTTTTGCGATGACTGTTTTCCCCCTTTTCTGATTTAACTCTTCCATTGCCTAAGACTCACCAATTCTCAAACTTCTAAATTCTCCACACTGACTTATCTCTGCCATCCCATGGCAAGCCCTAAAGCTGCTAACATTTTGTAACAACTATGTGACAAATTGTTGTGCTTTTATTCAGGTCGGACATCTTTGCCAGGCTTGCTTGTTGTGTTTTCTGTTTGGCTGTGTCATGGGACCAAAGGTGCCTGCCTTTGTACAGCATGTCAAATCTGGTTAACGTGCAGCTATTTATCTTTAAAACCACTCCTGCACAATGGCAGAGGTGGGCCAGGCTACAGGGCTCTAAGCACAACCCAATTTTTCAGACCAGCTTTTCTGCATATGGGGAGCACGTTGGACAGCAGACAAGACATTTTGTGATTTGGGGAATCTCTTAGAGACAAATTGTAGACTGCAAGTGCAGTGTAACTGGACTGCTGGGTGCCCAGTGAAGTGAGGAAAATCAGATACAGCACAGGCTGAAAGAATGAAGCAAGAATTCATATCTCTGTGCAGAACATGCACAGTACTTTGCTCACACAGAGAGTTCACACATAGACAAAAGCATGTTTGCTTGTGGGTTATTTTCAGGGGATTCTATGGCCACAGTCCAGGCGTATATATTCGCACATAAGCTTTCTTTCTGCATTTTGTCCTGGTAGGTGTGTCTACATGTGAACATGTAAACATGCTTATATGAGAAGACAATTTGCTGTTGCTGATTTAAGACATGGGAAAGGCCTCCTGGTTCACTGAGGCGTCTCCCTCCTAATGTAGTAGGAGCAGAATCTTTTTGTTTTCTACAATTGTTTCAATAAAGGACTCTGTGTGTGTTTAAGGAAGACTCAGAGCCAGAGTGTCAAGTGCTGCAGTGAAAAATACTGAAGACTTTTCTTTCCATAAGACAGCTGCAAACTTTATAACCTAGTTCACTTTGGGTTTTCATTTCTCAATTGTTTCAAGGTGTCTTGGGAATGATTTGCCCTTAAATAACTAATTATCAATAAAGGAGAAAAAATAGCAATAAAAAACGTGATAAACCTTCACAGACTAGTTTAACTAAAATGAAGAATTTCCTTGCTTGAGCAGTTCAAGGACTGAACATAGCAAAACTGTGTGATTTAAATGAAAGGTTCAGAGTGGTCAATATAAATATATATGTAGACAAGAGATAGTATATGTGTGTGTGTATACACCGAGGTTACTTCTTGAAGAGATAGGCAGGTTTTCCTTTCTTTTTGCTTTTTCTTTCTTTTCTTTTTCTGAGTAAAGGGCCCCAGAGATTGCCTTTCACTTTGAAAACAATCTCTAATATCAGGAAAATGCGTTGTTTGTTTATGCGTACATAATGCAAGTTTGTCCGCCTGGGAACTGCAGCAAATGGGAGAAGTATGCATGGATTTCACAGGTAACAGGATTACGTGGGCACATAATTGATCCATTTGGAGAAAAAAAATGACAGTGCTCTAAAGATGCCTAGGCTTTGGAGATGGAGTTTATGAAACAGGCATTTGTAAATTCAAAGGAATCAATATGTCAATTTTATTACATCTCAGAACCAGCTGGGCATTAAAGGAACAGTAGCCTTTAAAAAAAATTACAGCTGCATATTCCTACATTGTCTACCTTTCTTAAAGGCCCTAGAATTTAAGGAAATGAACTTAGAGATTTGTACCTTTCCAGAAATGAATTTACATTGTCCAAAAAGAAAAATAATTTCACATTTTGTCAGTTATCAACTTAACAATTGGATTGAAACATCTGCCTTATCATTACAATGGAAGTCTATTAATAGATATAGATAATAAGCAGAATAGTGATTTTCACATAGGCCGCACAGTCAAGGATTCGTTGGAATTCATATTTGCATTGTGCTTTTTAACAGTCTAGATTTTACTTCTTCACTGATGATAGGACACAGTTTAAGAGCTAGCCTTTGGGTGTCTCACAGAACTGGCTCTGTGCATGTGGGAAATATTCCTGTTTTATTAGAGTTTTTGACAATTTAAAAAGACCAAGCTATTTAAAATTATTAAGTTCCTAAATAATAGGATTTGGACAACAGCCATAAGAGAGGTGAATGGGATGGGAATTTAAGATATTATTTTAATATCACAAAGAGGTTACACAACTAAGGATTAAAGTTAGAACCTATGAATTGGTCCACACACCCTGCCATGTGCTGTCTGCTGGAGGCTGCAAGGTGAGCTGCTTCACTGTTTCATGTTCGTGTCTCCACCACCCAGACTCCTGCTCCAATAACATCTCTAGATCTATTCACTTGTAACAAATGGAGCCCAGTTCTCCTCCCTCCCCAAGGAGGCGAGACACTCGATACAATGAAAAGAACACAGGATTCAGACCCAAACAACTTTGTGTCCACATTCTGATTCTGCCATTTACTCTCCATGCCATGTGTCCCTGGGTATGTTTCTTAACCACTCTGAGCTTCGGTTCTTAATGCTTAAAAATGGGGAGCAGTATTTGTTTTATAGAATCTTTGGGAGTATTACACAAAATCTAAAGACAGTGTCTGGAGCGTAGAAAACACTCACTAAATTCTGATTATGACTGTTTCAAGGTGTGACTAATCAGGATGCCAGGAACCCTACCATAGAGGTACTTCAGTTTCTGGGCCCTGCTGAAACATTCTTGAAAAGAGGAAACAATAACCATAGCCTGAGACATTCATTCCTTTTCTTTTTTGCTCTTTGGAGAGTACTTTAAAAAAGAAGAAAAAAGAAATAGTCATAGTGATTGGCATGCTATTCTACCTCTACCTTTTCAGGAAATATACATGGTACTTTTTCTTATAGAAACAGCATCCCCCCAAAACAATTCCTGAAAGAATATATTCTGAGATGACTTTTGTCACAGCACTTAAAATATCTGATTCCTATTTGTCTCCCCACAAATGTGTAAATGACTTGAGGGCAGCCTTGCCCATCTCAGCTCAGGCCATGACACACAAAAATTGTTTTGTTAAAGCAAAGGTATAATAAATACAGCAGGTATAGTAAAGATTTAGTATGCATTACCATATCTAGAAAAAAGCTTTGGGTAACTTTATGTCAGATTCCCTACACCATCTTAATAATTTTTTGAAATTCACTTTGTGACAGCTATGTTATTTTGAATACTTGGGTGGGTTTGTTTTTGTTGTTGTTGTTGCTTTTTTTTTTTTTTTTTTTTTTTTTTTTTTTTTTTTTTTTTTTTTTTTCAGTTTGTATTTAAATCAACTGGCTTTCTGCCTTTCCCAGTGACACCTTTGAGACTTGGGAGTCAGGGAGGCAGAGAGGCAGTGTGGGTGCTCAAAAGAGTGTAGGCTTTGGACATCTGGGCTCAAATTTGGTTTCTACTTTCATACCAGCCATAAGACCTATAGCAAGTCATTCAGCCTAACTGCGTCTCTGCTTCTCATAATAATACTCATGTTACAGGGCAGTTGTGAAGAAATACTGGTAATAGGTAAAGTGCCTAGCACATAGTAGGTGTTTAATGTACTGTCCCCTTCCTCTACTCTTCTTTGTCACTTGAGCATTCACTTTGGGTTGGCATTTAGTGAGCTCCTTCTGCCCGTCAACAAGTCAATCAACATTTAATACATACCATGGGTAGATATCTTACCCCTGTTCCAAATTTCATTATGAAAATTGGGCTATTTTCTACTCAAGGAAATGAGCATGCAGAAGTACCTTCTGTACTTAGAATCACAATCATTTTAGCTATTTTCTGCTTAATCTGACTGTTTCTTTGTTCCCATCATCTTTTTTAGTGAAGCACTTTGGTATTTCTGCAATCCTTTGCCACCATTCTGTGCTTCGGTATCTCAGATCTCTCTTCTCCCCTGATCCTTTGAAGACATCAGAAAAGAAGAAGCAAAAGGTCTCTTGACTATAGGTTTGCCACGCAACTGTGTGGATTGGTTAGTTAATAGAGTTGATTAAAACACTTTGTTTGATTCTGCTTAAGCATACCAGAAATACATTCAAAATCTACAGCTACAAAATGTAAAGAAGGTAGTCCAAATATAGTACTACATAATGAGGCTCCCTGTTGGTAGTATATAAAGCAGTTTAGAGTATAGCTTCAAATTCTAATGAAGATCATTTTAAATCTTGCACTGAATTGTGAATTTAAAATTCCCATGTTCTCCATAAGTATCTGAAGAGGGGCATGTAAATACCATAAGTGAATTAATTACTGCCTTAAGTTGGTAAAGCATGTGTGAATCCAAACTTTATTCTTGAACTTGCACTTCTCTTCCCAAGGTTTTTTGAACCATTTCCTATATGCTGAGTTCTGAGTACCTATTTAACTGCTGAGGACATATAAAGAAGGTAGTTTTCTTTGCATGGATTAAATGTTTCAATCTCTGAAAATCACCACCACAACAAAAAGTCTGCCCGGCACCATCTACATGTACACGATGAAATTCCTAAAGCAGAAAAGATATATTTATAATCTGAAACTTACAAAAACATGACAAAATGTTACCTTCACTTTTGTGCCCCCTTTTTTCATTAACAATATGTTAGGTTTCTGTTTTTCTCTTGAGAAGAAACGAAAGACGAAGTGGCAAGAATATCTTTCACTTTTGCTCACGTTTTGGTGGTGTGATATTGGGACCACTGAAGTCATTGGACAACTTTTCCGAGCTGACTCTTCTGAAGTAAACCCAAGGCAAAGGGAAAATGGAACTGCTGCTAGGCAAAACTGATGGCGCCCACATGGCGCCCACCCCGACTCCTTCAGAGACTCCATAATTTCCACAGAAGGGCCAGAGGCCCTGCCAATATCCGCACATCATTGGCATGATAGACCATAACAGCTTCTTCTGAGCCGTTCCGGTCTATCGTGTCAATGCGTACTCGGGGAGTCCTCAACGCACGGATCATTGACACGGCACTACATAACGGCTCCTTAGCAGCCATTATTGGGTATCAAGTCAATGCATACTCAGGGAGCCTTTATCGCACAGGCCTGCACAAGCAGACACATTCCGAATACTAAAATTCCTTAGGAAAATTAGTCATTGCCCATGTGTGATAGCTGTTTTCCATTTTGAATTTTAACCATTTTGGGAAAAGAAAGAGAATAGGAAATACCGGTGTAGTCTGAAAAGCCCTTAAAAAACGAGTGCGAAAAGTGTAAGGGTGCAGTGGACATAGGAAGATGATGAACTTGTCACTTTTTCCTTTCCGTAGCTTCATTTTATCGTGTCAAAGTTGCAGAAAGCACTTCACTTTCACTGAGGCTCTTTTTAGGCAGGGTATGGCCCAGAAAACTTTTTTTATGGCTCAGATATAAATCCCAGAAAACGTAGTAGAAATGATGGCAGGATCTCTAACTACAAAATAACAGTAGTGTTAGTAGTAAGTATCGTTGTAATAACATTGTAGAATTCTACACGTCAAAAATACCACATTTTATCATGATTGCTGCAAGAGATTTCTTTTTTTTTTTTTTTTTTTTTTTTTTTTTTTTTTTTTTTTTTTTTTTTGAGACGGAGTCTTGCTCTGTCGCCCGGGCTGGAGTGCTGTGGCCGAATCTCAGCTCACTGCAAGCTCCGCCTCCCGGGTTTACGCCATTCTCCTGCCTCAGCCTCCGGAGTAGCTGGGACTACAGGCGCCCGCCACCTCGCCCGGCTAGTTTTTTGTATTTTTTTAGTAGAGACGGGGTTTCACCGTGTTAGCCAGGATGGTCTCGATCTCCTGACCTCGTGATCCGCCCGTCTCGGCCTCCCAAAGTGCTGGGATTACAGGCTTGAGCCACCGCGCCCGGCCGCTGCAAGAGATTTCTTGGTAGTCATTCCAGACTTTTAATAAATAATATGTAGAGTAGGAAAGGTTCTGGGAGGATCCAAATAATAATGAAAATGACAGTGGTGATATTAATAATAATGTTACAGCTACCATGTACTGTATCATTATTATGTGGCAGGCATTTGTATACATTATCTCATTTAATTTTCTCAGCAGATGTGACAAATCAGGAAACTGTGGCTTAGCAAAGTTAAATAACTTGACTGATGTCATGCAACCACTAAGTGACAGTAGTGGGATCTGAACTATGGCTAGGGAGTCATGCTCTTACCATTGCATTGCCTCTAATGATCATCACTTTCAGGGAACTAGGTGTTTAGTTAGAATATCCCAACCCATTGTCTGCTTACTGATCAGGAAACTGAGGGAGGGTAATTTTAGTAATTCCCCCAAATAATAAAGACACTCAGAGTCAATACCAGAAAGCAACAAGAGGCAAAAACAGCCTTTCTCTCTGACAACATGTTAACCACAAACAAGACTTGGGAATTTCAGAGCTGTTTGTGTTTCAGAAGGAATGTCCACTGTTGCCATCAGCCCTGAAAAGATTTCCTTGCACCAAATCAAAATGGTTCGAGTTTGCTGTTGTTGATATTTTTTTTTCCTTTTGTGTTCTGCTTGCTGACTGACATCTGCTATCATGCTAAGCAGGTGTTCCTATGTAAACGAACGTGCCCTGTTTGTGTTTCGCCATCCTCGCTGCTGCGCACCCAAATGAGCAGCGTGATTAAGAATCCTGTAAATTTTTGAAAGGAAACGGATGGCTACCCTACTAGAACATAATTACACCGTTCCAACATCCGCAGCTCACTGCTGCAGCAGAGTTGGAGAACAGCAGAAATTAATAATATATAATAGCATCATTCTCGTAATTTATAAATGAAATAAAGTAGAGAGGAGATTCTGCTGATATGCATTTTCTCCTTAATTCTAAGAGACAAAGTATAGATTAGAATTTTAGTGGGGTGAAACCTGGCCAGCAGTCTCCCACTAGTTGCCTGATTCATGATAGGCATGTTTTTGCTTAGGGAAAAGAGCTAATATCTTTTATTAGGCCAGAGGAAAAAAAGAAAGAAAGAAAGAAAGATGAATAAACAAGGCCCTCTAAAGGCAACACTAAATAAAGGGGGTCTGAAAAAATCTCTATTGATTGTGTGCCCACTGTATTTAAAAAGGTATTATTACTTTAAGACTTCAACGTGTGCTGCATTTTTTCTTTTTTCTTTCTTTCTTTTTTCTTTTCAAGTACGCCTTCCGATCTGTTTTTTTGAGACGGAGTCTCGCTCTGTCGCTCAGGTTGGAGTGCAGTGGCCGAATCTCAGCTCACTGCAAACTCCGCCTCCCGGGTTTACGCCATTCTCCTGCCTCAGCCTCCCGAGTAGCTGGGACTACAGGCGCCGGCCACCTCGCCCGGCTAGTTTTTTGTAGTTTTTTAGTAGAGATGGGGTTTCACCATGTTAGCCAGGATGGTCTCTATCTCCTGACCTCGTGATCCGCCCGTCTCGGCCTCCCAAAGTGCTGGGATTACAGGCTTGAGTCACCGCGCCCAGCCATTTTTTTTCTTTCATGATAATAACATACCACCATAGGCCACCCCTTCTGAGAAAAGAGGGACTGATCGGTGAAAGATGTGGCTCAACATCAACTTTATGTTAAATAGCACTAGTGTAAATTCTAGAGATATGCTGAACAACGATACACACACAGTTAACAATAATAGAGTAGATTTCATCTTGTGTGTTTTATCACAATAAAAAAGAACATTCTTGCTTTTTTAAAAACATTATTTTGAGCACCCAGTATGTGCAAAGGAGCCTCTTATTACAAATCATCATTAGATTAATGGAGTTGATGCTTTTAATCAACCATGCTGGAGAAAGAACAACACTTTCTAAAGAGGCAAATAAACTATATGTTAAAAGTAACCAGTCCATTTCTCTGTCACATAGGGTTGTGGCAGGCAGTTTAGAAACTTTAATGTTTTTCTAATTTCACTTACCATGGGTAAGATGCCTGACGGATGGATGAGTTCAGTTGTTTCAAGAGTTTGTATCATGGGGAGGGGGGAGGGGGGAGGGATTGCATTGGGGAGTTATACCTGATATAAATGATGAATTGATGGGTGCTGACGAGTTGATGGGTGCAGCACACCAACATGGCACATGTATACATATGTAACCTGCACGTTATGCACATGTACCCTAGAACTTAAAGTATAATTAAAAAAAAAAAAAAAAAAAAAAAGAGACACTGAAAAAAAAAAAAAAAAGTTTGTCTTCCACGAACCAATGCCCTTCTCTCTCTCTCCTCTCTCTCTCTCTCTCTCTCTCTCACACACACACACACACACACGAGCAATTATCCTAAAGAAAAATAATATTTATGGCATTTAAAGTGTTATTTAAGCAACTTTTCCTGCTTAATTCCAAAGAATGACAATACATCAAAAAAAAAAAAAAAAAAGTCACCATGGATTTTCTTCCTTTAATTAAACTTAGAGAACATGAAAGTACTATTTACCTTTCAAGAGAAGTATGTCCATTTAAGATGCTTATTCATTTAAGCAGTATTCATGTAAAGGTCCTCTTGAGTATTACTCTATGTGTTTTGATTTGGTTCAGAGAAAATAAATTCATTTAATAGATTTATTTCATTAACAGGTATTTATTTAAGTGGGTTCCACTGTATTTAAATCTCCAAACAGTTTCCATTACTTCCTTAGCTCACTTGCTCCATGTTGACTAATTTTAATAAGCCTAAGATGCCTAGGGTCTTATTGAGTGTTCAGTTTGATCAATATGGTTAAATTAAAATTGTGCAAAATATAAGCAAATGTACTCTAACAACACAGTGAAAAATGTGCTGTGCACTAAGCATTGATTGGCATGCTGTGGACACAGATATGTGAAACTGGATGGGCTTCTGAACTACCTGGAAACTGCCGCTCTCCTCCAAAGCTCCTCTGGCGTCATCTCCCACGCATTCATGGAGACAGCATCTCAGACACCCCCACTGAAGTAGAAGGGGAAGGAGATTCATGTCAGGTGTTTTGCTTTTTGATTTAATGGAAAACAGCATGTACGGCTCACAGTGAAATCCTGTATAAAGAAAAAAAGCTTAAGATTTTATAAAAGTTGAACTTTGAGTATTGCTGAAATGCTTTAAGCTAATAAAGAATGCAGGCCCTAGTTCTTTTTCACAGAATAACTTTTTACCGTAATTATCCTTCAATTTTAATCATTTGGTAGCTTGAATTCTTTTTCAGAGATCTTACTTGTCAAGTTTGTTTTAGCACATTACAAAAAACAAAAACAAAAACCAATCTGATTTTTAAAGTATACCAAAATCAGCTTTGCCATTGATAGTGCATTTGAAAACCTAATAGCTTTCTAACAAATTGATTGCTTTCTATATAATTGTAAAGTTAAATAGATAACTGAATCCTTTTTAATGGATTCCTTTTAGTGTGAATACGTTTGTATCTTCTATTCCTCAATTTCTTTACCTTTACCGTTTTCTCTTCTCCCCGCTCCCCCCCCCCCTTTTTTTTTTTTTTTTTTGCCTGTTTCATGGCAAGTAAACTTAAACTTAATATTTAAGCTTTTCCAAAATCTACCACAATCACTTAGCAATCATAAGTATGTATCATTCAAAATTGTTCCTGATATGTGCTGGCTGTTGGGGCAGTTTCTTTTTCCTACCTGTTGTGCGCCCTTGTACCTATCTTTAATCTTCATGCTGAGTGATAGCTACCATCACAACACGGACTTTCCTTGATAGCATATCTTCCTGCATGTTCAAAACTTAAGTTCACATGAGCAGAAGTTGATCTTATCAAAGGTAAATCAGAAGTTAAAAAAAAATAACAGAGAGATAAAAACATCAAAAACGTACATCTTGCAAGCAATGATGTTGAATTTAGGAGAAGTGTGTTCTATTGAGATGAAAATCGTTTTCTAGTTTAAACTGATCACGTAAGTTTATATGCATAGTAAGGATTTGAAGTTTCCTATCAAATTAAGTGCAGTGTTTGAGCTTCCTAACATTTACTAATGCCATCACCAATATGTTTGCAAAATAAAATAATGTTCCAGCCCCAGAATCATCAGAAATATGTAGACCAATACAAGTTCAGAAGAATTGACTTTATTTTTGTAATGGGGCCAAGAAAAATTCTTAAGTTTTTGTTTAGTTTTGTGCTTGTTAATCTTGATTTTTTCCCAGTGTTTTGCATGTTTTGAGTTTTTGATATCAAAGGTACTGCTCTTTGTAAACAAGTGTAAGTTTACCCAGGCAGCTTCACTTACACCCTTCCCTTGTAATCAGATGTGAAAATTACACCCTCCCTTTTGGATACATGATAATTACACATTTCAACATGCAAAGAATTGTCTCTGTTTCAGTTGTTGAAATGAAAAAGCTTAGACATTTCAGTAAAATATATTATTATATTAAAGATCATTTCCATAATTGTTTTCGGGATTTGTAATCAAAACCATGATCAAGGTGGTCTTAGTTTTAAAAAGAATACACATGGAAATAAGGAGAGGATAAAATTAATTGCCGAGTTCCACTTGAATGACTGTTCTTTTATTTTATGAAAACACAATTGAGTGAAGTACATTATATTCTTTCTTTAAAAAAAAACCTTCTAGTACCTTATTGACATCTTCTTTCTCTATTTTCGTTGAATTACCTATTTTTTTTCAATTAGACCAAAAAATGTAGAAATACACATTTTTGTGATCAAGGTGAACAATTTAGTCAGAGGAGAGATACAAATACAATGAAGGAATCTTTTCAAGAAAAGATGTGTTTGTTTTTGTTTGCAAGAGTGCTTTTCAGCCAAATATAAAAGTTTTGTAAACTCAGGTAAGGCACCTCACACTTAACAATCAGATTTCTGGATTCATCTAAAGTATCACTCGTATCATAGGTAAAAATATATGTCTCTATTGGTATAAAATAAACTGAAGCCTGAAAAATGCAGAGGTTTTGGCAAATAACACTAAACTCAAAAATATCTCTTATATCCAAGGAGATAGTTTAAATCACTGATTCATTTTTACTTCCTTAAGTTAAGAAGAAAAGGAAGAGAGAGGCCAGGTGCAGTGGCTCACACCTGTAATCCCAGCACTTTGGGAGACCTAGACGGGTGGATTGCCTGAGGTCAGGAGTTCGAGACCAGTCTGGCCAACATGGTGAAACTCCGTCTCTACTAAAAATACAAAAATTAACTGGGCATGGTGGCGAGTGCCTGTAATCCCAGTTACTCGGGAGGCTGAGGCAGGAGAACCGCTTGAACCTGGAGGCAGAGGTTGCAGTGAGCTGAGATCGCACCATTGCACCCCAGCTCAGGTGACAGTGAGATACTCTGTTGCAAAAATAAATAAAGAAAAGGAAGAGAGAAGGCAGCATTGAATGGCTGATGTTATGGCTTCTTGAAACAGTTTATGGCATAAAGAAATAATTCCCCAACTCCTTAGTTTTCCAAGTATGTAAATGTTTCTGCTCATCCAAACACTAGCATAGGTAAGTGAGGACACGTATTTCATCTAGCCCAAATATATTTTTTAAAAATAATGCCTGCAGATTTTTTGCTTCTAAAAAAATACCCCAACCCAAATTTCTAAAAATTTTGATTTTTGGAATTAAATGATAATACTAATTAGCATTTACCTATACATCCTTTTCTATTTTAAAATCATTGCATAAGCTGGCATTTATATTTAATTTTCTAAATCATTTTCCCTAGAGAGCATTCATATAATTTTAGAACTTGGAAGGGACCAGGATTTCAACTATACTCATCCACAGGCTTTTCCCATTTGGTAGAGATTGAAAAAGAGCTGACAGAACCAGGATTTGAACTCCAGCCTTTTGACTCCACATCAGGGACAAGATGCAGTTTTGTATGTTAATTATTTTTATTGGTTTTGATATTGTGGCCCCAAGATCCATAGTCTTATTTTCATACTAAGTGACTCTTTACTCTGAAGGGCCAGGTTATAATTGCCATGTATGCCAAGAGTGAAGGGGGCCAGGACCAGAAAATCCAGTATGCCTGGGTGGTGAATTATTAGACTATGGAGCTGCATGTTCTGAACTCCATGTTCTTTTGTTTTACTGCTCCTGTGTTTTTTGACAGTTGCTTTTTAGGTGAGGTGTTTCATTTTCATAATTTCTGTACAGGCTGGGCAGAGAGTTCAGGAAATGTTCCACAGTGTACTGACATTCCCCTGGCAATAAATGGGTTCCCACTTTAGTCGCATTCCACTAAGCCTATTTTGGCACCATAGAGAGGATGATGAGAAGGAAGAGTCAGTGGAGGAGAAGACAGGAAGGTTGCCAGGAAGGAACTGAAAGGCAAATGCTCCTGGCCCCATTGCCTGTCTCTGCCTTCACCACCTTTAGCTTCACAAGCAGTGACCATGGCAAATAGGAAAAGGTTTGGGTGGGAAAAATGCAGAAGAAGCCATTCCTGATCAGACAATGTGTCTTCCACTAGTTTCCATCAGAGTGGGCTGACTGATCTGTGAAGATCTGGGATCGTGACTCGGTATAACAAGAAGAGTCCTATACACTTGATTCAGGAAGTTTGGACACCTGGCCCATCCAGTCCTGCCTTCCAATCTCAGCATGGCCTTGGACACATCCTTAACCTCTCTGGGCCTCACATCCCTAATGATAAAATGCAGGGACTGGACAGCGGTTGCAAACTGGTGGCTGACAGATGTGTTTGATTTGGCCCACACAGTATTTTAAACACACTTGAATTGGTTGCCAATATTTAAAAATTGGGCTATTTCACACACATACACACACACACACACACACACAAATCCAGATTTCCAGCTCCCCTGGAGAACTCAGATGATCTGGTGCCTTGAGCCCACATAGCTGCTTGGAAAGACCATGTGGGAACAACTTTAAGTTCCATGAGAAAAATCATCAACTTCTCCCACCTGCTTGGCCTGTGTAGACTTTTGAGTGTGGGACCCCAATTCTCTCCAAGACTCCTTTGAAACTCCAGTTTTAGAATTCCAAATATGATTTGCTTGACCATAAGAAATACACTTAATCCATAGTGGTTTCTATATTCACAGCAGAAGGCTAAGGTATTTGTGTATACAATCAGCATCAGGTAGAAGTTGGAACTGTCTTAGGCCAAATAAATCAGCCCCATTTAGAACAAATGCTGACTTTGAAATTTGATAATGGGAGGCAGGAATAGCTCAGAAAAGATAGCCTTTGAGGTGGTTACAAGAAAGACGGTTTGGCCCCTGACTCATTATTACCTACACAGCAAACTGTGTATTTTGCAAATTATCCAAAAGTAGATTCTTTAAAACCCAAAGCAAATAATACAAGGCCCTTCAGTTAACATTTTTTCACATCTGCCACTCTAAACTAACATCTTCATGAATATTGAGATCATGAACTTTTTCTGTTCTTGTAATTACAAGCGAATTATATTGGCCTGGGAACTGTTTGATCTTCAAAAGTAAAGGAAGTACATTAATTTTAAAAGTTATATTTTTATAAACCATATTTCCAAATGTATCCACTTTAACACAAAAGGTAACATTTGCAACTCATGGTTATAGAGTGTTTAATACTGTACAAGGTGCATTGACAAAAATATCTCATTTGATCTTTGCAATCATTGTAGGAGCTAGACAGAGAAGACATTTAATACAATTGAGGAGTCTGAGACCCAAAAAAGTTGGATAACTATTGGAAAATTGGGCTATTACTTGCTTAATATGAAAAAGAGCCGGGATTCAAATCTACAGCTTTTGGCTCCATATTTAATGTTTTCCATGCCATCACTATGCTTCCAGTGTCTTAGGGTGTGTGTGTGTGTGTGTGTGTGTGTGTGTGTGTGTGTGTGTGTCTTACCTAAACACTGACTTTTTCTCTCTCTCTGTCATGAACAAGAATTGAGAGGTTAAATGGGAATTGTCTCATGAAATGAGAATTGTCTCAATGTTTTCCAAATTGAATGAAGAATCTTTTTTGGTAACTATTCTTAAGTGAATGCTGGATTTTTATTAAGGGAAGCTAACAGATATATAAAAGCACCCTCCACATATAAAAACACAATCCATGGAAGCATAGTGCAAGGAATAATGATATAGACAAATGGAGGAGGGGCAATACAATATCATAAAATAGGCAGGTAGAGGTTTCTGGAAAAATAAGGTGGTGAGGGAAGAGTCTAACTGTAAAAGTAAAAAGGTAGAAGATAGAACCATTGAAAAAAGAGAAATATCAAAAATATGAAGAGAAATAAACAGCAAGATGACTCCATAGTAATTTAAGAAGTGAAACCTTTTAGGACAGAGGTAGGGAAGAAATGGGAAACACTGGAGAGGAAGTAACAATTAGGAAGTGTGGAAGAAAAACCTCCAGGCCAGAAATCTGAGCAAAGACTTGAGAGAGGTTGATGGTAAATGTGAAACATTGAAAGGGATGTTTTAAGGGATTCAGACATTGAGAGGAAAGTCAGTTTTCGTCACAGCACCCCGTGACGACAGGCTCAACACATTTGGATTATGAGAAAGGAAATTAACATGGTTAGAACGAAAGAATAAAAATTAGTCAGAGAAATCTTTGGATGTCAATGGAGAGGAAGAGAAATGATATTAAAAGGAAAGAAGGCATGGGTGGAAAGTAGAATGAGATGAGAACCTATGGTAGGTGGAGGTGAAAAACGAAATGCGTCAGGAAAGATCATGACGGGGACCGCCGCACACTGCAGTGATGTAGACAGAGAAGCTTTTCTCCAGGGAACCCGCAAATAAAAAGAAACCTTAAGATGTATTTGGATGGAACCCACCCCAGCAAGGTGAGAAAGCAAGAGGTTACATTCTGCAAAAAGAGAAAATGAACAGGGAGAAGGGGGAAAACTAGGGGAAAGAGAAAACAGCAAATCAAAGTTATGGAGCGTACAGCATTGAAAGGAATGAGGCATTCTGTTGGAATTATTCATTTAAGCATATGGGTATTGGCGTCCCTTTTCTAAAACCGGATCCTCTCCTTTATTTCTCATTTTTCTATAACACTATTATACTATTATAATAAATTCACATGGAAAAGTACAAGGATGAGCAATGTTTTACTTTAGAAATGTTTCAAAAGGGGAGGTAAACTTGATGGCTATCTGTCTGAAGGATGACGCACTATAGTGGCATGTAAGAATGGGGTCAGAGGTAATCATCATTTTTGAAACTGTTCTTTCAACAAATTCATAATTCATATAAAGTAACTCATGTGCACACATTTATGGCAAAACATACTCTAGATATTAATTTACATTGTTTATGCTGAAGATCACTTGAGTTTTCAAAATGTTTGATTTACAGATTTGTCACATCAAAGATACTTTGTAGATTCTATTTTAAAATCAAGTTGTGTAGGCTCCTCAATAATTCTTTACCTTGATATTGTGTATACTCATTCATCTAGATTAAAATACTTCCTTGCCCTTAATGTTCTAAAAGTGTACCCCTTGGGGCTCTAGAATTTAGAAGTCTCCCTTCCCCAACTATTTCTAGTCTACCTTTTCAATTGAATTAATATAATGACTTTAGTAATACAATTTCCATGTTGCTATAAAAATGGGGTTAAAAGTTATAACAGGCACAAGAAACAGGAGGAAATGAGAATTGTGTACTTTCAGTCACACCCTGGCCATGTGCTCAGGCCATATACAGCATGCAGCCCTCCAGAGTGGGCTGTGTAACCTGGGGCACACTTGAGGTCAGGGAACAGAGAGAATTAATTTACTGAAGGTGGTAGACAATCCCTCTGCCACAAATGCAAACATTTTTTCATAAGAACCCAAAGCAATTAGCTCTCTTCAATAATAAATTTAATCTTTTCCTCCTTCCTTTCTTTCCTCTTCCTTTCTCCTCTTTCTTCTTTTTTCCTCTATAAACGCTGGCCTTCGTCTATGATCCTCAACTCAAAGGTGTAGGTGCCTGGAAAGAAAAACAAGATCAGGCACTAACAAATAATGCTATACTTACTAGAAAAAAACAGATTGAAGCAAGATACAAAATTCTTAAAAGTAGCTATCTGTATGAAAATCTTTTCTACTTCTAGAGAAAGTAGAATGTGAATGACTGTATCTTTCATATCATGAAAGCAGATGCTTATATGCAATCACCTTTTAAAAAAGAAACAAAATATCACAGTGGTGACAATGCCTATTTTATATGAGTAGGAAAACTAGCCAAATAACGCTGGGAACATTTATTAGCCTTGTCCTTTTTTTTTTTTTTTTTTTTTTTTTTTTTTTTTAACTTTTAGTATAGAGAGAAAATAGAGATGACAGGTAGGTGGCTAAGTAAGGTGACAGGATGGCAGACAGCATTCCTATCAGGGAAGAAAGAATTTATAAGGGAGCTGCCACTTATAGCGTAATACAGCTAAGTTAAGAATTGCAAACAGAGTAGGGCCAAGCAACATTTTAAGAACAATTGTCCTTAAACATTCTTGTAATGCTAAGTCACTCATCTTTGTTTCCCACTTGCTTCCTAGAGTTAAGAAAAGTTCTTTCCTAACTTGGGTTGCTATGCAGAGATGTGAAATTTCATTGGCTCCAAATGCTTTTCTGTCTAGTAGGGACTACTGGGAACCCTACTAATGTGCATATTGATGTACCCTGTAGCTTCACAGATGATGAAAGAGCATATTACTTATTTCCACAACAACAAAGCTAAGAGAAATTTGAAAGCAGCCAGTTATTTTACCTGGGGACTTTCTCCCAGGTGACGGGGCTATGGAACCATGGAATTTAAATATGGGGGTGTCCTATTTTCTAAAAAGTTTTTATGAGGAGCCACAATCCTACTCCCAAGCAGAAATCAAATCAAATAAAAGACTGTTGCTTTTATTTGCATTTATTTAGTCAACTATGCCTAAAATACGGAAAAGACATTATCATGCTCATTCAGAGTGTATTTTATTCGTTGTTTACTAGGCTGGACTGACATGATATGATTTGCGCTTTGCGGGGTCACAACAAGCTACTAGCAGGACAATTTGCTGAATCAAGAGGATGATTGTGTCTGGTGCCAGTCAGTCGCAATTAGGACCAGGATCAGGGAGGCCCGGGGCTTGTGCATCGTCTTGGGCAAGCTGCATAGAAATCAGCTCACCTGAAACTAATTGTCACAACAGAGACCTTATGCAAATGAGCCCTGGGGTTAGCGTGGGAAAAGAAAAACTGTCGCAAAGATAGGTGACCTGCTGAGCAGGGGGTCTGTTGCTGGGGAAATCTTTGTTCAATGAGTTTAAAAATGTTTTCATTGTTCAAAATCCAACCCCACCCCCCAAAAGAAAAGTAGCATACACCCTCACTAAGAGTATGGCAAACACACTCATCTAAAATTCCAATAAAGCAGAAGCCTGCTTTGGAGCATGCCATAAATTGGGAGTCTTTATACTTTATAAGGGCTACAGCAGGAGAATAATTTCCCTTTGCAAGGGCCTTTAAAGTTTAGGTGCTGCGGATTGCAGAGTGGCCTACCTTGAAAATTCACTTGCAAGGTCAGGCCTACTGCTAGCCTGGCAGGACCTGCACCGCCTTTTCTCCCTGCATTCCAGCAGGCCACCTCCACACAGCTGTGAGGAGTGCCTGTGAACTAGACAAGAAAGGCCTAGTTTCTAATTGAGCTTTACTGGTATCTCAGGTAGAAGCGAAGGGCCAGGAGCGCTCTCTAACACATGGCAAAAGAACCTGGGGAAACAATGGCAGTTTCTTGAATTGTGGTTTCTCAGATATTCACAAGTTCAAATGAAATGCAAGCATTGTGAAATCCCAGGGATGGTAATGCAGCCCAAGTGGTAATAGATTATAAAAATTTAGCAAAAGAAAAGTAAAAATTATTTTCAAACTATAATTTACTTTGTTTTTCAATCCCTGACAAAAACATGTATAAGTTGGAAATGGTGTTTGATTTTATTATAGCACACATCTGAAATAATCTTTAATATGTTCTACTTTAGAAAACCAGATGAAGAAAAGTTGTTCAAAGGTAATGGTAAACATTTTTATACGTTACTGTAACAAAGTTGCCTTTGGGTTCTTCAATTGATTTTTAGCTTTTCAATCTTGTTTTCCTAAAAACATGGGCTAACATATTGATACTTCTTAGCTTTACACTACAGATTTCCCAGTGACATAGTATATAATGTATATTCACACAGGAGTATAAATATAATATCAAGAAAATGAAATAGAGTGTTCTAAACTTTAGCAGTAACAGAGAGCATAGATATTTTGCATCTAGTGATTTCAAAGAAAGAATAATTTGAATTTAAAAATGTAGGTGAGAGAAACAGAAAGTTTCATTGCATTGGCGTTGAATACAAATGCTATTTTGTTTGGCAAATTACTGGGCCTAAGAAAGTGTTTTCATTGTGTTTCCTAAAGGGCTGGATTGAAATTTGGACTTGTACCTGATAAGCAAGCTCAGGAATTAACTTGGTAGCCACCCCAAAACCTAAAGAAAGTTAGGCTTAGAAAGGCAACTTAATCACAATTTAAATTAAAACACACGCGCACACACACACACACACACACACAACTCTTTTGTCCCTTCACCACTGTCTGAAATAATTTCCACATATAGGAGACATTTCACAGTGGGTACGAAGTGCTCAGCTTTCACTCATCAAACTTTAATCGGAACTGCATTTTAGTTTTTGAATAAAGAACACTTAAAAAATTTAGATGCAAATTATTTTGCATTATTCATGCTTTAAGTGTCCTTGTAGATTTAAACACTTCTGAGGCCACCTTGATTCAAGTAATTACCTAGGCCCTCACTGCTCCGTCATGAATAAGGTATTTTGTACAAGTAAAGTATGCACCCGATGAGCTTTTAAAGTGGCTTTACACTGAACTTGTGTATTGCTTCTTGTGCATGAGTGAGCCGAACATGCGTCGCAATCTGTCTCAGGTGGGAAACCCTGGCTGGGCATCCATGGGTGACGGGATGAAACCCGAGCGTCTCCTTCACACACATGCTCTTCCTTTGTCTCTACCTAAGAATGCTCCTGCCTGATTGTAGTAGCTGTTTTAAGCATTAAAGAAAAGCAATAGATTCTAGGAAAAGAGACAGGGAATGCGACAGTGATTCCGCTTAACCCCTTCATCACAGTTTATTGGAAATGCCCACTTTTCAGGCCGCCTCATCTCCATCAGCAGAGGCTTCCTTGTAAGGTAATAAGTCTCTGTGATTTTACATGGTTCTGTACATCTGTCTCCCCATCTGTCAGCCTAGCCTCCTGAGCTGTTAGAGCTAGGTGCTACCTCCACCACGGTATTCACGCGAAATGGAGCAGGCTTCAAACTCAAATGCAGCTGAAGAATACTTACAATGGAGATGAAAGTGACCATGGAGCATAAATCTGTAAGTTTATCCACACACACAAAAAGAGGGTTTGTAAGAGTTAAATGTAATTGGCTGAAGCTTATAGCTGGCGTTTGTTACAAAGTGCCCAAGCCTTTCCTTTCCAACTCCGTGGCTTTGAAGAATTATAGGAATTTTATGATGTGCTGTTGGAGTTATACTGGCAGAGATTACAGAAAAGGGGTTAAAGTTGGTTTATGGTAGAAAAAAAATTATGCAGAAACCAATAAAAATAAACACACTCAAGTAGACTAAACTTGCTGGGCTTTTAGTTTTACTTTAACAAAGGAAGTTTAGATGAAAGTAAATGTTGCAGCTTTTAGAAAATTAGTTGACACTCATACTTGATCATCTTTACTACACAGCGGTATAATTAATATTTAAACATTCTAATAATGCAGCTTGCTTTGCATGCACTTTTCAGCCTTGCAACATTATATTTTATCTGGAATTGTGCTAGCATTTTCTTGGGTAGTGCCCATTTTCATAGAGTTAAATTTAAAATAGGGTAGGGCCTTAGCTCTTATTGCCAGTAAAACATCAATAGGAGAGTGAACAGGTTTCATGCATCTACCAGACAGTTTATTATTAAGGACAATATTTATTTGAGATAATAGATAATATACAAATTTTGTTTCATTGCCCCATGAGTGTTTTTAAATGATCAGAATAGATTAAGTTTGCATTTGGCTGTTGTCCACTCACTGTTCAAAACAGGAGAATGTTGACGATGTAAAGGCAGTGCGAAATCAGCAAGTGATACATGAAACATGGAACCTCCATGCCTGCCCATTCATTAGGGCATCTGATTAACATAATAAGGAATGTTTATTTTCAGTACATAAAATTGTAGAATTTTGGGAGCATCTTCTGAATTGCAAAGGCTGAATACCCAGGAACTTAGTGGAACAATAAAAATATAGAGAAGTAAGCTAATTGGGAGAAGCCTGAGCTAGTTTATTTTCCTATGAGAAGTTTCTTCCTGTTCCAGTCTCAGGGCTGTAGGTGGTAGGGAAAAGTTGTTTCAGGTGCTGCCCTCAGCTCAGTCCCTTTGAAGAGTGCAAGGTGCCCAGTGTTCTTTATCTTCTAGTTTGAATGATGAGAAAGAGCATTCTACTTTTCCACCATCACTTAAGTGTCCTTTGAAATCGAATTTGCACGCACATATTTACTGCTCCTTCTTTTTAAGTGAGTAGGTGTGCTGAGCTTCAAGTCTATTTTGAGACTCAGCCCATGTTAACCCCTTGAGACCCACTTCATGATAGGTACTGCCCTGTGGGAATCCTGTCATTTAGTGAAGCATGAAGCCATAATAGATCCACAGCCATGCCACCATTGGGCATCTCATTTCAATTAATTCCCTAAAGCCTTTGATGCTGTGGTTTACACAAATCAAATGTGCAAATGAGAACTACAAAATTAGGCAGGTTAAATTTCACAAGAAAAAAAAAGATAAATAGTAGAAAAAATAGCCAGTGTAAAATATTACTACACAGCAGCAATACTTAAACTAAGTTCCACACTGAAAGAACCACCAGATCTCGAGAAGTAGATATGAAGAAACAGTTTGCACTGGCTGTTTTATTTCCTTATGTCAGAAGGAAGTCAGTTTTTACAGATCCTTGGACATGATCATCTTTGTTTCTGATACTCAGAAACAGAACCAGCAGTTTGGTGTCTATTTATTTTATTTGGTTTGTTTTTGAGAAACGGTGTTAAATAAACTCAGCTTACAAATAACTAACAGTCCGTGGACTATTTAAAACCATCTATTGAGGTAGTAGAGATAAGTTGAACCCAACTGCTGTCACATGTATGGGTTTGACAGATAGGTAAGTCCAAGAGTGGACAAATTAAAAGCATTTTTCGTATGCTAATCTCCACCTGCACAGGAATAAAATTTTTTTTAAGGAGGCAGTCTACTGGCAGAGTAAATTCAAGAGCTATCAGTAGTACATTACTTCTAGGAATTATGACATGAAATAATGAATAAATGCTTTGATGAGGAAAGTCTGCTGTGGAATCTCAATTCCAGATGAGTGTCCTGACAGCAATGTGCCAGCAATGCTGTGGAAAGAAAAATGACATATATACTTACATATATATTCACACACGTATGTGTGTGTGTGTGTGTGTGTATACATAAATATATAAGGCATTTAAACTTGAATAATAATTTCTTCCATTTGTAATCGGTTCACAATTATATCTAAAGAATTACTTTTTTAGTTGTGAATACAGATCAAAGTGAAAACAATAGTCTACCTTGCCCTTCAGGTGGCAGTTACATGTGAGCTGCATAGTGAGTGTGAGAGACAGTCAAGGATGTCAATCAGAACCTACAGATGAACCCACAGCAGTGAAATCTGAGACGGTTTATAACAAGTAGGTAACAGTTTCAGGCCTCTGTGAGAACGCATAAACTAAAACTTCATGCTGGGACAAAACAGGGCAGGACATTTGAGGTAGAGAGTGAGAAAACCATACTTTTATTATGACAAAGGCTCTCCCATACTTGTTGAAATGTCACTGGGTTGTTATTAAATGCTCACCATTTCTCTAGACTTTATATTATTCTACAAAAAGCTTTTGGAGTTTCCTTTAATTTTGATAAACATTCAAATTTGTGCATAATTTCTGCACTTCAGCTTTGAATGATAGAAAATTTCCCATGCTTGTTGAGTTTCTTTTCAAGTAAGAAAGTAATTTTTGTAATAAATAAAAATGTTACATTTCTTTCTTCCAGTGTTATCAAGTTAATAAACCCTTACCTTAGTTTATAAAGTCAAAATTCACTAATGTATTGAAATGAGAACTGAAACACTCAAAAAGAAATCTTACACGTCGAATAATAACGACGGTAATGAATGGATGGTCATGATTATGGATTGTAATGATGATCTCATGTAAGGTCCTATCTCTTTTTAATAGAGAGCCCTCAGGCTCAGCAAATTTAGGGTTAAAGTGCCTATAACCAAATCAGAATCATCAGTTATTACATAGTACTCTTTTAAGACCCATTAATTAAGTTATAATCAATGATTACAACACTGGTATCATTTATTAATGTACCCTTCTCTTCTAGGATAGCAGAGTTCAGTTTCTGACACCTTAGAACTCTTCATGTGCATGAGGAAATTGAAATAATAACAACATATTTAGGCACTAGGCAAAATGATTTGCTTTGGCTTTACCTACAGGGAAACCTGGGCAATGGTCATTAGACTTTTTTAATGGAACTTCAAGTCTAATGCCTTGTGACCAGGTGCTAACATGGAAAAGAGTTAGCATCATTGACATTCTTTGATTCGGAAGCACATCAGGAGGTAGATAAGGGGACAGCACAGGCGACCCACCTCCAGCCCAGAAGAGGAGGACAGTTCCTGGAATGTCTGCAATGTGTTACTATTTTCGTCACACCTATGTGTGGCCATCCATCTGGTCTGAATCAATCGGTCTCATCCCAGGGCTCTGCTCCGCTCCCAGCTGAAATAATACCCTTCTTTCCTCAGTGCTCTGTCTTTAGGAGGGGCACTGCTCAGGACTGCCTGGGCAAGGCCAATGAACGAGGCTGTGCATTTGCAAACATTGCCCCAGGATTAGACGTTGGAGAAAATTTTCTATAAACTCTGCTCTCCTAGAAACAGTACTTGAGAAAACCGGATGAATCATTAGACAAATAATTGACCCCAGAAAGCGAAAGAATGATGCTACATTATTTTGTATACATGCATCTTATTTTTTTTAAAGAAAATGTCCTGACATTGAATTTAAACCATGAATTGGTCTGCTGTTATACCCAAAGTAGATAAAGTCTGGGTGTGAGGCATTGGCCATGACTTAGCCTGAAGTATTTTCTTTGGCCACTTCACTCTGCTCCACGCTACGTGTTCAATTTCCCTGCACCTCTGTAACAACCCTACACCTCTGCTTCTAGATCATCTTCCTGGCATTCCTCATGTGCACATCCTGTTCTCTAGCAGTCCCTTATCCATGCCGCCCCATCAGATTCCTGTATACCTGACAGACTCTTGCTTGCTATTTCAGCTACTAGACTACTGACCTCTATTGTACATGCCTGCAATCCCAGCACTTTGGGAGGCCAAGGTGGTAGGATAGCTTGAGCCCAAGAGTTTAAGACCAGCCTGAGCAACATGGGGACCCTGTCTCTACCAAAAGAAGAATCAAGGTATTCACCAGTTAAGCCAGCCACGTTTTAGGACCACATAGCACTCTTCCCACAAGAGACCTCAAAACTTAATGACATTGGCTTTGGCAAATTCAATAACATGACATAAAACTATTCATTTTCCCTATCTGCCTAGTTTTCCATTGCAGTGGGAAATACCACCCTATCGTGGACCTCCCAACCAGGAACCCCATGGTTATTTTTGTCTCACTGCTGTCTTTCTCACTCCCCACATCCAGTCTGTTACCAACCGTTGCTACTTTTTCTTTGCCAATGTTTCCTGAATCCACCCCTTTCCTTTCCATTCTCATAGTTGTGGTCTTAGTCTAGGCTTTGGCCTTGGCCCACGGGAACTTTGCAGCCTTCTTTCCCCTCTCCCACCACATTCACATATCAAATTTCAGCTTACTTTATTTAATAACATTGACAACTTTTTTTTCTCTTGTCTATGTTTTTGATCCATTCATTCTCTTTGAGCTCCATTGAGACTGCCAGCTGCTCTCTGGACTGGCTTCTAATGTTCACTTTATACATGTCACCTCTTCATCCAGCTACCTCCTAATTGTTCCAATCTTTTTTCTTTCTTTTTGGAGGTAAGCTTATCTGGTACTTCTTTTTTCATCATTATCACACGTCTTCAGAAAACCTTCTCATGGTATACATGTTCCTGATACACACCTCTCAAGGGCAGATTCTGACACTTTCTTTCAGTAGTCCTTCCTTCCTTCCTTTTTGATGTAGCAAAGTGTCCTCTTTGTGTGCATGTCCAGGTTCAAAACTTCCAATTCCACCACTTGTACCTATGACATTGGGCGGTTACTTAACAGCACTGCACCTCAGCTTCCTCATCTGTAAAATGGATTGTTGTGACGAGTAATAAGATCATTTGTTTAGAGCACTACTGGCATACAGTAAGCACTGTTAACATGTTTGCTATTAGTATTATTACCGTATCTCAAAGGACTCCCCAATCACACCCCACTTCAATCACCATCATGCTGTGTGCTATATTATCCTTGCATGTAAATTTTGAGGATCACATAACTGGGTTTTAAAAATCTGATTCTAACAGTAGTTTATGTCTTAGAAATCAGTGCAAAGTTAATCGAAGATACCTGATATCAAACCAGGTAATGATGAAGGCTTTAAATGCTTTTTGAGGATGATTATAAAGAACATGATGATGATGATGATGATGATGATGATGATGATGATGATGATGAAGAAAACATGACCAA
Source organism: Piliocolobus tephrosceles (assembly GCF_002776525.5). Taxonomy (NCBI): domain Eukaryota; kingdom Metazoa; phylum Chordata; class Mammalia; order Primates; family Cercopithecidae; genus Piliocolobus; species Piliocolobus tephrosceles. Next base: position 30,109,046 of record NC_045444.1, on the reverse strand, counting down.
ATGCTTCTTTGGGTTAATACTCTGCTTGTAAAGCTAAGTCTCTGGGAAACATACAGTATTCCTCCTGAAATTAGTTTTTTCCCATTACATGGAAACATGTTATGCATAAGAAAATATATTGTGCAGTATGCATGAGATTTATTTTTCAGAAAGCAGAGAAATGGCAAGAATTTTAAATGTTCTACATACTTATTTAGATCTCACATCAGGAGATAAAACAAATGAAAACTCTGACTTGTTAATAATTTACATTTTGGTGGAAAATTCATACAAGCTGTTAAGATACCACTAAGACCTAACACAGAAAATGCAAATAACTTATATCCACTGTGCACTGAAGAAAATTTGTCTGAAAAGAAAATAACATCAATTAAAAAAAAAGTGATTTCAAGGGAATATTGACCACATTTACAGGGCTATAATTGTACTTATTAATTTCAGACGTCTCTTTTGAAAATTTGTGTAAATGATCTCTCCACTTATCAGGTGTTTCTTACAGAAAGTCCACTGGGCTACCTCACTACCTAGGAGGTGGCTTACAAATAGGGGATTTCTTTTTAGAAAGCCACACCATTACTTTTCTCTAACAGCTTATGCAAAAGTTTTGTGGGGGAGGGAAAAACCCAAGCCAAAAAAAAAAAAAAAGAGAGAGAGAGAGAAGAGTGTGCATGACAATAACTACCTCTATCCCTTAGGTTTTTGTTCTTTTCATGTCATGGAACTTTTTAGCTGTGCTGCCTGGGTAACTGCTCTGGAAGGTTGGAATATCTGTTGTTGAAGGAGGTTTGTGATTGAGGGCCCTCTGACACAACCTTTTGTTGCATTGAGGTGTTTGATCCTCTTTCCCTTTCTTCTAAAACCAATCCCATCCCTTTAAAAAATGGATAACCAGCACTTCTTTTACTTATTGTCAGCTTTTGGAAAGTTACTCTGGGGGTTTGTAGAAGTTTAACTAGTTAACTCTTTGCATGCTGACGTCCTGTCGCTAAATATTCTTCTTCTTTCTAAACAGGAAGATCTTTAATCACTTATATCAGGTAACTACTGCTGTTATGCAGGCATAGCAAGTGAAACATATTCAGGTCCAGAAATAAAGTGTTTGTATTCAAGGTCTTGAAATGTGAGAGTGATTCAGGCTTTGCAATGAGACACATCCTTATTTTCTTTTTGTCCTAGAACCGAAACATGTGAGAGTTATGTCTCTGCCATTTGAAAAAATATGATGATATACTAATTTTTCATTGAAGAACAACAGGCTTTGGTAATAAGTAAATGCAAAGGGTTACTTCAGAACTGGGATATATAACTGAATGGCAACAAAGAAAGAGAGCCTTAGAATGAAAAGTTTAGGGGTCTTGTTCCAGTCTGCTGACTAAATGCTGGAATATTTTTTTCCCAAAAGAAGGGACACAACGCAGGCTCTAGGAAAGAAAAGAAGCTTAAGTGGATTATTTAACAAAAAAGCAACTTATGCCTTCTAGATAGTGACCTACATTCTGCACACAATAATGATGTTTTACGGTGGTGATAGGGTTAATAACCTAACATCATTCATGTAGTGTTTTTTGAAAATTGAATTTTACTGCTACAAAGTAAATGTAACAGCCCTCTGGAGACAATATTACAGGCACTTTATTGTTTGCTAAGCTGATGTCATCTTTCTACAGACTGACTTTAAAACAAAGGCAGAGCATTTATTACAAATATCACTGTGTGAAAGGAAATCTACTGAAATATTGTTTAGAAGGTGAGCTGATAAAAAAGTATTAATACTTGGCTTTGATCATCTTGTACTATAAAGTTATGACTTCAAAATTCTTCTCATGTGATCTCTATTCAAGGCAAACTTCATCCTGGCAATTCCTACCCACGTCTCTAACATTATTTGCCCTCAAGTTGAAACATTTGTTTAAGCTCCATGCGTGTTTTAAACATTTTTACTCTCTAAGGCAATTTCTTAACAGAGTTGATGAGTTTTTGAGAGAGAGAGATTAAATAGCATCTTTCAGAGATAATATATGTATGATTTTAAAAACAAAGTATGGAGATTAAGCTGTTTAGTTTATATAATGAACTTTCAAAATCACCTGTAAGTGGTGACTGCAAAGTTTGCAATTTAAATAAGCTGTTTCAGGCACTGCCAAGCAAGCATTCTGCATCACAGGTTGCTTGCAACTCAGAGGGTTTGGTCTCTGTATCTGACGCACGTGTAATACAGCGTGAAGTTGTTTGTGGATCACACAGGAGCTTCTTAGAGCCTCATTTCCACACTGTAACCCTTGAAAATGTATCAAATGAGCAGATGCACTTGGTTCTTCCTTACAAGGCACAAGTAATTTGTTTGTAAATCAGTTACCTTTCAAGAAAAGTTAAATTAGGGGGAACTCTTGTTTCTTTGATGTTTTTCCTCTTAGAAAGCCAAAGAGCAAATTAATGATCATTTTACAGTAATAATGATAATGAGGAAAATATAATTTAGTGAGCTACACTATCCCAAAATAACTTTTTCAGGTACAGCATATAAATAACAGCCCAAAGGACTGAAGTAGCCTGATGGTGTTTTTCTAAGAAAATGATTTACTGCTCTGCCTTTGTCTCTGAATTCTGGTTAGAAGGAAAACACAGGTCAAGGAAATTGGGTTAAGGGGAAAAAAAGCCTGTTATGGGCTAGGTGTAGAATTGTATGAATAGTGACTAATTGGGAGTCTGTAGCACTCAGATCAGTGTGTACAATGCTCAGTACTGGCTGATGGTATTTATATCAATCAAAAATGAAGCTGGATACATCTTTGCATGCTCTATGAAGGCAGTGTGTTAGTTGGTGAATTTGCCGTGCCCAGGAGAAAGCTACCAGTAGTACTATGATTGTGATTAAACCAGGAACTGAACTGTAATGTCTTAAAAATTTGTTTTGCTAACAAGTATACTTCTCTATAGAAAAATCATTAAAAAAAAAAAAAAAAAAAAACACCTTACAACTATTTGAAACATTTTCTTTAAGCCTGCCTTTGATTTGTTTGGGAAGCTATTTTATAGTCACTCAATTCATTATTGTATTTGACAAATATTAGCTACTTACCATGTGCCAGCACTAAAGGTTCAAAGGTGAGTCCTCACAGAGCCTTACAGATAAGTGTCAGAAAGAACTGCTTGGCAAGGGTCAAAGTGTGACACATTGTGAGTATTCAAGAAATGTTTGTTGAGTGACTGAATGAATTGAGGGATGATCAAGGTAAGTCCTCGATTTTGTATATGTATAAGGAGGAACTAAAAGTTTCTCTCCTTGAACAAGTCACAAAGGGCATGCTTGAGCTAGCCTTAAAAAAAACACCTGAGTGGCATGTAGCATGTGAGTATGAACAGGAATGGACCACTGGTGGTAGAAACAGCATCCCAAAATATGGTCTGAGTTTTAACAGCACAGCCCATTTCTGACCACTGCATGCCTCAAAGCCACTTTAAGAATTTGATCTTTGCCCTTCTCTCCTCACCTCATGTTGTTCTGTAATACACACAAGCATGTGTGCGCGTGTACACACACATACCCCCATGTGCTCACTCCATGGTTGGAATTCGAGTGTCCACCCCTTCACGAATCAAAGCATCTCCTAAAAGAAAAGAAATGGCATACCTGTTCCTCACTTTTATCCATAAAACTCATATTTGAGTTGTCTATCATGAGACCTCAGTTTTTTGACCAAACGTTGTCCTTAAGCATCGGACACATAAGAAAAAATGGAAAGAGGAGCAGGTCATATTTAAACCACCCACTATTCTTCTAATGAAAGGATTTTTCAAACATCAAGATGAAATGGTTTTGTCAAATTATGAAAGTTACTTTTTCTGTCTGACTTAGCAATAAGTCATGGATGGGACACTCAAAACAGGCCAATTTGGGACAGTTCCAACTGTAGGAGGCCTTGTGTCATTACCTCTCTAAATGGAATTGAGCTTCCCTTCTTCTGCAGCTATACATTTTCTTGCCTTTGATTCCCCACTCTGTTTTCTCTCCAGGCAGGCCTTTCCTCTCTCCTCCGTCGGCTACTCTGTAGGCAGATATGCCTCTTTTTCCATTTGCCAGATCCCCCCCTCCCCACCTAGATCTTCCAAACTACACCCCTTTGAAGTCTCTATTACCGATACAATCACTTTTGTTTCCCTTCCATCCCCTCTCTCACCGCTCCAGTTTCTTCTCTCCCTAACCCCATTAGTTACATCTGCTGCCCCTACCATTCAGCCTGTGTTAAATCGTAATGCGCTTGACATAACTTCAGTTTGTCTGCTAAGTACTCAATCAGCACGCAGTGCTATCTTCTGATTTGTAGGAAAGGGGGCAAGACTGAGTAAGCTGGCTCAGAATTCTCTGAGTGATTCAGCTCTGCCCAATTAGCACAACCAAAGTGGGAAACTGACAACTAATAATAATGAAAGAAATGGGTTTTAGTTGTGAATATAAATCCCACAAACTTGGTTCCTGATGCCTGTGGTAGATATTGTATGCTTCATATGGTGGTCAGATGGCTCAGAGAATGCAGAAGTGGATGAATGAAGGAGAGTGTGTCAATAATTGCAATATTTATTAGTTGACTGGGATTCTTTCCCTGGAATTCATTAATGGATTTTTTAAAGAATCTGCAAACCACCAGAAATTGCATGTAACATTTAGTACATTGATGCACATTTTTCCTGGGCAGTGGGTCCATACGTTTAAGCAGATTCTTAAAAGGCTCTATGTCTCCCCACTATCCCCCTCCAAAAAGGTGAAGAATCATTGCTACAAGTGAAGACACCTATTTGGTCTAGGTTTTCATGTGGTCTGCTTTTTTTCCCAGCCCATTTTAACATGCCACATGATTTGAGCAGTTCAGAGAGTAGAAACATAGGGTTTTAAAAGCAAAATTTACCTTCTTTAAGAGGAAAAGTGTTCAAACCACCTACCAGGTTATACAATTCATATTTTAAAAATTATTTTAGTTTTACCACAATTCAAAGACAGGCCACTTTTTTAAATTTAACAATGGGTATAATCACACATCTGAACATAAGAATTAGTTTTATGCAGTTCCATAGAAAACCAAAATCTTGAGGAACACTTTCAAAACAACCAAAGAAAAATAAACCATTCCTTATGTCAGTCTTGTTAGGGAGGGATTAAGAAACTGGCAATTATTTTGGCGACCTTAATTGTTGCGCGGCAGGAAAATATGTAATTAGAGCACGTTCCCAGGCCTGCACACCTGCAGCACATCCTACAGCATAATGTCAGCTTTCAGTGCCCGTCGGTGCCAGGTTCTAGCACAACCAGTCACAGTGACGCTCTGAGAACATTTCGGACTCATGTAATGTGGCTTCTGTGTATGAAAGAAGCAGGCATTTACACTACCACACAATGGAGTGCATTGCTGCAACACTGGTTTCATTATTTTCTGACGCCTACCTTCAGCACTGCCCTGGTTTACTCCGTTTGAGGTTTTATTGTTACGGTATAATAGTCCTGTACATTTTTGAAATTCCCTTATTATTGAGCTTATTAATACAGTACTGACTTGATTATCAGGCTGCAGTTGCGCAGCGGAAGATTCAGTGCATTAGCTAAGTCAAAAGCTGAGTAAATGCTTGGTATAATGAGAACAATTGTTTGACATTTTTTTCTATGTAGAAAGATGGGCCATGGTAGTTCTCTATATAGTTGCATTTTGGAATTCACTCTATATTCCCTATATGTTGTTGAGTATTCGTTTTTCAGATAAAGAAAGCTTAAAATGTGTTCTCACTAATTTGAAAGTGTTTCAGGGTATGGGAGGACGCCATCATGATTCTCATTAGCTTTTTTCTTCTTTTTCTTTTACTGGCTTTTCTCAACAAAAAGAAACTCCGATGTTAGAAAAAGTAGTGAAAATGAAGAAACAGTATGCACGATGCCTGTTTTTCAGATAATTCCATAATCTGGCATAGTGATAGTTAACAGACTTTTCCCCCCTAAGGGAGATACACTGTATTTTGCTATCTGACATGTTGTCATATATAAAGAAATCAATTGGTAATTAAATGATGCACCTTGTGAAGATGACAAAAGGCATTTGGTTGCGAAAAGAGAACTGGGTTTTGAGGGGTTTGTAATGAAGGCCTAATGACTATTCATAAGAGATTTTCAGTCCGTTGATCCACTTGACTGGAAAGTTCTGCCCTGGAGAGTTAGTGCTGTCAGTTTCTCTCACCTCAGAAAGCCGCCGCAATCGACGGTGTAGAGGATGAGCGAGAAATTATCTAGTAGTTGCTCTAGGCCTGTCTTAGGTCACGTGCAGAAGGCACATCTGGCTTCCTGTAGGTACAACCTCAGGACATAAACTTTGACTAATTTTTAAACTATAAATATGTACGAGTGACACTGAATAAGTTACCTTTTATTCATATTTACTTTATTTTAGAATGCATGCAAGTTGTGCAGTAAGCTGCCATTTTGGCCTTATTTTTCTTCCAATTTTAACTGTTACACATTTGCTTGTTAAGCTAGAGTGACTGTTTATGAAAGTTGTCAAGGACCAAATGATGACAGTCTCCGTATGTGAAATCCAGCAACTGTACCTTTGCAGAGAATATGCCAAAGTTGCCCTGCAGGAAGGTCACCTGAAACAAATACAGTGTATGCGATTGTATAGCGCTCTTGGTGCATGTTTATTGCCCTATTTGGCAAAAGGCAGAAAAATACCAAAATGTACATACATAGGACTGGACACAAGGCTGCCACCTCATCAAGATCTCTAGAACTGCAGAACATTGTTGCTCCAGTGTCTTCATAAACACAATCACAAAAACTATGATGAAAATTCATGCATTCAAAACAGACCAGTTACCGTCCACCATGGGCCAGGCACCATCCTAGCTTTGGAGGAGACAAAGATGAGGGAAGCAGAATCTCAGTCCTCATAGTTTATTGAGGAACAGACAAACAAGAAAACAGTTACACTACAACAAGGAAAGAGTTATGGTTGAGTTGTATAATAGCGCAGAGTCTTAGAATCCAGTAAAGGGTTTTCTGAGAACTGTTGGGGTCCACAAGCGAGGTAAAGATTTCTTATACGAGCTACTCTTTCCATTGCCAAAGCCAAATTAGCTGGCGGAAAGGTGAGTTGGACAAGTGAGGTGTTTCTGTTGCACGTGGAATCTCAACAGGACAGTAGTGGCCAGCAATTTCTGTACATATTTACTCTTGGAAAGTGCCTCTCCATGTTATCTTATCAAGAAGCTCACCTAATCAAAGGTAAACATGTTTATCGCCTCATTAAGGCTTGTTTTATGGCCACTTCGATTCGATGTTGTGTTTGAGGTGGAAGTATCTGTCACAGTCTTTGTCTGGAATGTATGTAAAAGAGATTTCATGGACACTGCAGAGGTTTTAATCTCTCAATATCAAAATAATTTAATGCATTATATATATTTGAGAAGATGTCACTGGTGATTCCTACTTGTGTACTGTGTGTGCTGAGTTTTGCTGACACGTTTGCTAGAGCTGTCAAGGTGGACCAAATGAATGGACAGATGCCAAAAAAACAATTATGCTTATTAATGTACATTGATTGCTTGTTTAGGTTATGAAACAAATTTAAAAAAACATTAGTATTTAAACCCTTTTATAGCTGAGCTAATGATTGCTTGTAATATAGTGTCTAGTAAAGAATATTCTATAATACCTGTAAAGCCCAGCTATGTTATCTGATTAGTAGACTTTGATTTAAGTGGCTATAATTATGGAATTGAATAGTTGCCTTTCTAAATAACCAAATGGTAGATTTAAATATATAAAGATGTTGACTTGATTATTTAATATTTGTAGCAAAGACAAACCACCTAAATAGAGAGATTAATTCCACATCAGTGCAACATTAAAAGGGAGAGAGGATGCCAAGAATCCCATTAATTTGGGATATAAGTGTCTGAAATTTCCTCAAAACGTTTACACCAAGGAATACCAACAAGACAATATCAAGCAGCTCTCCCTAAGGATAGAGAGGTAAGGCAAACATGATTTTAAACTGCACAGTATCACACAATAAAATTAAGGACGGTGTGTTCCAGCAGATGCTAAACACAGCCATTTATCGAGCTACAAGGTTCTAGACTAAGTAAGTGTTTTGTATACATATTAGCTCCATGACCTTCCCCATGAAGCCTTCCCTGAGCCTTTCCTTTACCATGAATCCATTTTTCTTTTACCTTTTTCTTTTCTTTCTTTCTTTCCCTCTTTCTTTCTTTCTTTTCTTTCTTTCTCTTTCTTTTCTTTCTTTCTTTCTCTTTCTCTCTCTTTTTTTTTTTGAGACAGGGTCTCACTCTAGCACCCAGGCTGGAGTGCAGGGGCACTATCATGGTTCACTGCAGCCTTGACCTCCCAGGCTCAAGCCATCCTCCTGCATTAGCCTCCCAAGTAGCTTGGACCACAGGCATGCACCACCATGCCCAGATAATGTTTTTTTTTTTTTTATTTTTTGTAGAGATGGGGTCTCACTATGTTGCCCAAACTGGTCTTGAATTCCTGGGCTCAAGTGATTCTCCCACTTCAGCCTCCCAAAGAGCTGGGATTATTAGTGTGAGCCACTGCACCCAGCCCATGTTTTCAATAAAGATGGTGCTATTTGAAACTATGGCATGTCACATGTATATTATTTTATGTCACCATGTGTTTAAGTGAGATAACCCTGGTGCCAAGAAAGCTTCAATATTTGCTTAGTTAAATGGCCAATGTGACGGAGAAGAGGTAACCTCTTTTTTTTTTTCTTTTTCTTACGATTAGCTTTGGCTATAACTTTTGAAACATACATGTTATATTCCCCAATTAGATCTCATTACATCCTTCACAGGCTGTCCAAGAATTTCCATACTTCTCACAAGAACTTCGGTTGACTGGGTTTATATAGTTTTTCTGTTCCTTGCCTGTTTCTTTCAAGGCCTTTGAGTCAGAAGCATTCAGCATCATGGTGTACGATGGCCACCATTTGCTTTGCCCTTTTAACTTTTGGGGGTTACTTCTGACCATATTCCAGCTGCTCAGAAGGGCTTTTTCACCAACTGTTTACCATGGCAGTTGCTACCCTATTGGGCTTTGCATTCAGAACACATAAGCAGAGAGCATGGTGTCAGTAGAACAAATAATGTGTACAATGTTTTAAAATGCTGAATTTACCAAATCCCCATATTATGTTTTCACACAGCTCTTTGAGAAACTGTGCTAATACAATACTCCTATAAACCGATCTTGGTCCTGGCAGGCCCTGTTGGAACTAATGGGGCCTGACAGTTCTTCAGTTAAAAATTATACATGAGGGTCACTTTCCCTTAAATTATCTATTGTATGCCAGCTGTTCACAACTGCACTGCTTCACTTTCTTTGCAGTGCTAGAAATGTCTAATTTTCTCATAATATCCATAGCAACTATTCTCATGGAGGGCATTGAAGTTAGTAAGACTTCAAACACACCTTCACAGAAATCATGCTAGAGTTGCATTTTCCATTTTCTTTAATTTTATTTTTTTGGTTCTGAAAAATGTTTAGATGGCTCATTTTGCCGGTTTCATGCCATAGCACTTGAGTTATATCATAATTTCTCATTTGCTACACAACTTTATTCTATTTTTATGCTCCTAAATGACGCAGCTCTAAGTATCTGTGAGTGGCACTTCCGTGCTGTGAGTGCTATCAAAGGCAACCTCAGACAGATAAAACCCCTGGGTTTTTTGTTTTCTTTTCTTTTCTTTTTTTTTTTTTTTTTTTTTTTTTTTTTGCTGGGGAGGGGAGAAGCGGAGTCATCACCAAGGGCCTTCTTTTGTTTTTCAGGCGTATTAAAACTATATAACCAACAGAACCATTTAAAGGGAAGAAAAACATCACCCAAGTTCCGTGTCTGAATGAAGGCTGTCTTCTCAAATGCTCCTCATTACTCCAGAGCAGCTATATTTGGATTATGATTAAAACAAGGCTGTTTTTTCTTTTATGCTTCTTTTTTCCCAGAATGCCTCAAGTGAAGTATTCCTCCCAAAGTTATTGCACCTCTTTACTAACAAGTGCTGGGATTTTAATAAGCCTGTCCCCTCTCCTTACCCTGTACGGAGGAACGGATGGCAAAGAGTGGCTGTGGTACAAAGGTTACATATTCAGTGATATTTTCTGCTTTTATTGGTAAAAATGGGGAGGTGGGTGGAGGATTTCCTTTAATTATGAAATAAGTGTGATGTTAGTAGTTACTTCCGTAACCTGGTGAAAATGCTGCATATTTCAGGCCTAATTTTTAGCATATGTTACCATGTGTGTAATAAAATGGTGATCTGTGCTCTCCGAATCTTTTGGCTGTTCAGGAGCACTCTGATTATAACTAGTTGCTGTAGAAACCTGGTCATCCAGATGCTTATCAAGAAAGCATTATTATTTTTTAAACCTTGGTGGAGAAGCCACAGACTGCAGGAGTTGGACAAGGTCACATATCGATGGAAGCGACATGTCTTTCCTTTTTCCATTGTGTGATCGTCCAGGGCCTGGGGGCATTAATATGCAACGGTTCTATTTTTCTTTCAGAAGGACTTGTAAACTCTTTAAACAGAGGCACACAGTTGCAATTGTTGCGGTACTGAGTGGGTGTATAGAAGCTAGGGCTGCAGCCTTGTCCAGTTGCAGATAGAATAAAACTGACAATGATGCAATGGGCCTGGCATGTAGACAACTCTGTGGGATGGATGAATGGTGCGGCTCTCGCTGTCCCTCCGGTGGTGGTAGGCCCTGTAATAGCTAGCGTAGGAAGGGTGGTGAAAATTGATATGCACTATTACTACATGTATAAAACTTAACACTGGGGCCATTGCACAGGTGGGGGGTTCCTGTTTATTGATTTTTATGACTTTGTTAGAACATGCGCTTAATGCTTTTATACTCCAGGAGCTATGGGAGGGCTCACCTTAGGTAATAAACCTTTCCGTACTTTGCAGTCGCTCACAATTTACATGGGGCCTCGCATTATCCAGTACAAAGCCCAGCATCCCCCTTCTACTTGGTTTTAGGAGTGTGACAAAAAAAAAAGCAAAGAAAATAACTATAGCACTTACTTTGAATTTTTTAAAAACCTGTCCACTCCTACTATGAAAATGGCCCCTAATTCTAATTACTCATATTTCCAAGAAAAATTAGTCACACAAACTTATGTTATGTGTTGTCTCAGAGGTTGAAAGCAAATCAGGTTTCCAATAAGACAGTACATCAAACAAAGTAGCATGTTCTTGATGCCGATGACTTTTTTTTAGAATTATGGTTGGACATTTTTGGCAGACAGATTGTCTTTTGCTCTATCAAAATGACAGTTTCTTTTGTAACTGCAACATTCATAATTAGAAGGAGAGAAGCAATCTGCCCAATTTAATATACTAAAAGAAGTTTAGAGTCTCTGCTAGTAATTTCATTATTTTTAAATTTGAATTAATTGACTTAAAATAATACAGTTAAGAAGTATAACCAGCAGGATTATGGAGAAAGGTTTCTTTTTCCTTAAAAAACAGTGCTCTCAGTGTTATACTTAAGATGAGATTGAAATTTTCTTTTTACGCCAGGTGCCCCGTTCTAAGATTCAGAGCAGGAATGTGAATATTCATCCTTGCAGTGGAGCTGAGAGAAGTTGTAGGGCAAATCCTGGGAACAAGGTCACTTTAACAAAAAAGTTCTGCAAGTTTCCCATGCTTGTGAGGCTGGCTGGGCTTAATTAAAGTCAATGGATGACCAATAAATAAATAAATAAATAAATAAATAAATAAATAAAGAAGAGAGAGAAAGAAAAGAAAATGAAAGAACCACCACCCACCCCGTATCAGTCTCTTTCGAGGCCTCAGTTCACATTGCATACCGTAACTGCTGATGTTCAAGTTCTTTACATAGATCAAGAATAGTATTTCTTAAATCCCTTAAGAACACTGATGTGTCCATGGTTTAATCACTCTTCCCCAGTCCACATCTCTAACATACGCCACTTAGGTGGCCCTCACCCACAGCACCACAACAAAAACAAAGCCAGAGTTGCATTCAGAATGAAATCATCATAACATAGCAACCTTGTTCAGGATGTGACCTTTGGGTTTCAGCAACCCTGTCTTATGCAGCCTGGCCAACCTTAACCTTTCCTGTTGGCTCGGAGGGTAACTTTTCTTCATATTTTCTTCGGGATCTCTCCTTACAGGACCCAGTATGTTGCATGCCTATGATGCACAGGGCCAAAGTTTCGGAGTGTTAAAATCTACGAGCCTGTTTTCCTCTAAGAGAATGAAGCCTGCACTCATTTTAAAGAATACATACGTAGCAAGATCTCTTTTTACCCTTCCTGTATAATTTCGGTCATGCTCAACTCTAAAGAAAACCAATTCTCTTTAGCTCTGTTACCTTATTTTGTACCTTAGCTGATTGTCATCTTTACATGAGCATCAGATATGGATGTGACAAAGGTTTTTTAGAAATAGTAACAACCAGTGCTTTATGAGTTGTTAAGTGTTTTTCTCTCCCACAAGAAATTGCAACACAAAGTGCCCTATGCATTTTTTTAGTACGTTGATAAGACAGCAGGAAATTTTTTAACCCTCAAAACTTTCTGATTATAAGCTGTGCTCTAAATTTACACAGGCAGTGTTCCAAGTCCCACACTCCTTTACAAGTATATCATTACAGACCTGCAAGTGAGAAGGTAAATTTCCCCATGGCAGTTCTGAAATCTGACTTCAGGCTAAGAGGCCATGGCCTCAGAGGGCTGATTGTACTGGATACCTACATGTCAAAATCTCCTCTAGTATTTTAGTAGTTCCTTCTGTCCTTTTGTCAGCCCTGTGTCCTACAGAAGTGACATTTTGTTCTATTTTCATTCATCTTACTCTACTTAGTTGTATATCAAAAGATATACACATTTATATAACCCAAGAAGCCAGGGATTAAAGCACAATATTTCTTAACACAGTTTCCTCTAAGATCTCCAATAGCTACTTAATGCTTAAGGCTTGGGCTGACGTGGGTTGTAGGGTTATAGTAGCTTTATAGCTATTTCTATTTGTATATGCTATGTTTATATATGTAATACATATATGTGTGACTTAGGGCTATACTAACATGTTATTTTCTATTTGTTCATTTACTATAAACAGCAGGCAAGCAGACGTTTCACCTCACACCTCATTCTGGTCTCTATCATTCAAAAAATATTGCAAGATTTCCATTCTAAATTAAATACATCCGAACTTACTTTTTTTTTTTTTTATCAATTCTTTATTCTTGGTATCTCTAAATTCTGGTCTTCTTCCTTTGTCTCAAAAAGGGAAACTGCTGAAAGCATTTCCACCTGGATGTTTCAATTATTTAAGTTGCAGGAACCAGACCTTTTCCCTCCTGAGTAGTTGTGGGTTTTAAAGGCTAAAATTGCTTCATCATGCCAAAGTGAAAGTATGCATAAATTATTTAGTTAAACCTGAGAAAATACAGACTTTTCCCAGTGATCTTTCAAGGGCTGCCTACTTAAATTTCAGAAGAATGGGCAAGATTTTTTTTTCATTCTCTTGGAAAATTGAAGTATCTCTTGTGTCTTCTATCAGTTGGAATGTGAACAAAATTACAAAATGAAAATTTTTTTAAAATTCCAAGCTTCATAATATCCAGTATATCTATGTCATTCCAAGGTGAATACTGTGGTAATCAATCAATACCAGGAAGACTCCTCCAGCTGGCGAGAACTGCAAACCCTCTCTCAATGTATTCTTAGGAGAATCAGGCAACTTGTTACATACAGGTCTCTCCCTAATGTCAAACTAAGGACTGGGGGGCATTTCCGATTCAAATTCTAGTCATCCAGAGTTGGTATTTCAGTTTTAAAAGTAGAAAGTAAGGTAATTTTAAGATGTTATAAAAACTTTGTTGACATTTTTAATTTGCTTTTTTTCTTTACCTTTACTCCAGTAAATAAAAATACCAAAAAAGTGTGAAGTTGTGTGGTGGTGGTGGTGGTTGGGGGGTGTGTGTGTGTTTGTGTGTGTATGTGTGTGTATAAGATAGATAATATTAAAGTAGCAATGAAAACAGCCCAGAAATATAGGCAATAGAGGCCCAATTTCAAGTTTCTGCAGTGTAAGGCATTCAGTTACCCATGTATATTACAGAATGTACCACATTATGTATCTGATCTCTAAATTCGCCTTGGCATAAATGCTCCAAGTACATTCTTATGACCAAGAAAAGAATGGTATTTTTAATTGAATACCTAACCTCAAATCCTGAAAGAAGCACTAATTGGGACAGGACAAAAATGTCAACAAAAAAGTACTTATGTGAGTTATTTAGTATACAGCTGTCTGTTCATTTGTAGAATCCACTTGAATTTTGTGTTCAGAGAAATTGGGAGATGAGAGTAAATATGGGGGGAGATTGGCACGTTAATTTGTTGAGTTTTTATGAAAAAATAAAAATTTAAAAAACCTTCCAAGCAAAATAAAACCTGTTCCATTCACAAATGATGGATGTCACTGATCCCATTAATATCTATTACATACCAGGTCCTCTTCCTTACATCTAACTTGCTTTTTCTCCAAATTTCAGTGTAGTTGCTCTTGACCTTGCCTTTGTTCTCCCTTCCTCCTTCTCTCTTCTGCCCAGGCACAGTTACGTCCACTAAACCAGATGGGCAAAGATTTCATACTGACACCGCCATACTCTGTTAAATAGTTAAACATCCTATTTTGGCTTTTGTTTGCTTACTTAGATTTGTACCCCCAAGGTGATGAAAAGAGCACAGATAGAATCTAGAGACAAATAGGATCTGGAGTCAGGAATCAGATCCAGATTCTAACACAAGGTGATGTGGGAAAAAGTCAGTTAAAATTTCTGAGATTCAATTTACTCACCTATAAAATCATCCTCATAATAATTGCTCCCCTCTTCAAAGGTTTGTTATGAGGAGCAAGTGGAAAAATGTCTATTAACAGGCTCTGCTGTCAGTAGATTAATGCATAAATCCAGGTATTATTATATAATCAAACTGTCCTTTTAAATGTAGCAGAAAAGGATTTTTAAGGCACACATGAGATTCTGGAAACAGAGACATTACAGAAAATCTATAGGGACTAAAAATGCATTGTCTTCTACATGCATTTCTCTTGCCAGAGGTACACGCAGCCCTTTGGGGGGTGCTGCTCTGGCCAGGACAGTGGTGGAGAGCTCTGACTCTTGAGTATGAGAGCTGGAACGATTGAGAAAAGACAGGAGGGAAACTTCAAGGTCAGGTGACTTCTTTCTAACTGCAGCAGGTTCTCAGATCCCTAGGCTGGCCCAAGATGAGAGAGCAGTCAGCAAAGAGAGTCTGGCACAGTAAGCCTAAGTCTCAGTGTCATCTGATTGTGAAATCTGCTTGTTTGCATACTCATACAGTACCAGAGCTTAAGCCCTGGCCACTGTACAGAGCAGAATCTAAGACCAAGGGGTTGTTTTTACAAAGGAGGAAAAATTTATTAGAGTTACTTCAAGGAAATCTATTGGATAATCTCACCAAATACGTTAATAGCATCAATTACTGTGTTTTACGTAATTTTTTTACACCAAATACACAGTATATTAAAGAATTTGTGGAAGTCCCCCATGTGAGCCAGTATTAAGCATGATAGGAGTAATCAGGACTGGCCCAAGAAAGATAGAAATGAGAATTTATAAACTTGTCTAATTCTCACTGCAGTTGCTTGAAGAAAATTGAAATGAAAGAATCCAAAAAGGGATTTATGAATATTTTTTAAAGCTTAAAAAGCCCACATACTTATCATTGAGTTGTCTGCTTATGATAGGAGCTGGAAGAGTCCCTTATATCCACTCAACTGCACTTACATTTTAAATGGTTGTTTTCCTTTCTCTTACACTACTACAAGAGAAAGGAAATGCCTAGGCAAATAAACTCAGTTAAAATAACTTTACGGTTGTGACACAGTTTGACAAAAGCAAAGGAAATTCAGAGTCATTGCTCACACTCTATCCTCAGCTGATTCCAACTGTGGAAAATAAAATGCTTCAAAAAAAAAAAAAAAAAAAAAAACAATGGAACAAACTTGGGATGGATTCAGTCTTAGTCTTAGAGGCAGGCTTCTTAAATGCTGAACGTCCGAGTTCTCCATCTTTGAGTTCTTATAAGAGTTGCAATATATGTATTCATCATAAATCTGGTCAGAGTTAAAGAAAATTATTTGGCTAAGTACTGCTTGCAAAATATGTTGTCCTTTTTTTAAGATTATGTGATTCTAACTCCAAGCTGTAA